>NC_134478.1:30108329-30223329 GCF_964194025.1 Convolutriloba macropyga | reverse complement strand
CAAAAACCTTAAACCATAGTCCATTTGGTCTTAAAAAACTAACACTTTCATGTTTTGGGTCAAAAACGAAAAAAAAATCAATTCTGATGTCTTTATTTTCAAATACGATGCTCATATGTTTCTTTGATGTGTTCCCGTTTTCTTTGATTTTTTTTTGTTTTGACCCCAAAAACCTTAAACCATAGTCCATTTGGTCTTAAAAAACTAACACTTTCATGTTTTGGGTCAAAAACGAAAAAAAATCAATTCTAATGTCTTTATTTTCAAATACGATGCTCATACGTTTCTTTGATGTGTTCCCGTTTTCTTTGATTTTTTTTGTTTTGACCGCAAAAACCTTAAACCATAGTCCATTTGGTCTTAAAAAACTAACACTTTCATGTTCTGGGTCAAAAACGAAAAAAAAATCAATTCTGATGTCTTTATTTTCAAATACGATGCTCATATGTTTCTTTGATGTGTTCCCGTTTTCTTTGATTTTTTTTTGTTTTGACCGCAAAAACCTTAAACCATAGTCCATTTGGTCTTAAAAAACTAACACTTTCATGTTTTGGGTCAAAAATGAAAAAAAATCAATTCTGATGTCTTTATTTTCAAATACGATGCTCAAATGTTTCTTATATTTTATCGAAGTTTTTGTATTTTTTTGGTCGCTTGCGGCCAATTGAGTTTTGACGGACCCTGATTTTTCAATGAGATTTTAGACTACGGAAGTTTAACGGCAAAACGTTCAAAGTCGCCTCTGATCAGACCCAATTGCGTTCGAAGTCGCCTCTGATCACATCCAATTGCGCTCGAAGTCGCGTCTGATCAGACCCAATTGCGTTCGAAGTCGCGTCTGATCAGACCCAATTGCGTTCGAAGTCGCGCCTGATCAGACCCAATTGCGTTCGAAGTCGCGTCTGATCAGACCCAATTGCGTTCGAAGTCGTCTCTGATCAGACCCAATTGCGCTCGAAGTCGTCTCTGATCAGACCCAATTGCGCTAGAAGTCGCCTCTGATCAGACTCAAGTGCGCTCGAAGAGGTTATGATCAGACCCAAGTGCGCTCGAAGAGGTTTTGATCAGACCCAAGTGCGCTCGAAGAGGTTTATGATCAGACCAAATTGCGCTCGAATCCGCCTCTGATCAGACCCAATTGCGCTCGAAGTCGCCTCTGATCAGACCCAAGTGCGCTCGAATCCGCCTATGATCAGACTTTCCAGACCAAAATGACCTCTGATCAGACCATCTCCAGACTATGATCAGACCGTAGTGCGCTCGAAACTCGGAAAAGACCCTGTAATTTCGGTCTGGGATCACACGGGTGTGCGCTCGACTGGGTCTGATCAGAAGTCAATTTGGGTCTGGACCTCAACCTGCGAAAGTAAAAAAAAATAGGCCCACAATAAGATGGCTAATAATAATTTTATTCTTGCCACAGTTCAAAAAATTTGAACTGCATTCTACCTCTGGCTTTTTTGTTGTAAGTTATGTTCTCACTTTTTGACTTCAATGGGAAGTATAATTGGAGATTTTGGTCAAATTAGACCAGCAAAGAAAGCATAAATACGGTTAAAATTAAGTTGTCAAATGCTTTAATTATAAAGTAGAGAAATTTTCTCCAATGAGTTTTTTTGAGCACGAGTGTTTAAAAACTGATATTGAAAGCAACACAATGGGAAGTATTACCTTGAATGCCACTTGAGCAAAAATATTAGCCAGTTTCTCGCTCTCCGCAATACTCATCAAACTATCTTCTAAACTGACTCCAGACATAACAGAATGAGTGTCTGCCGTCGAGCGTGCCTGAGTGTCCCCTGTCCCTTCTGCCCCAGTTGAGAATCGGATGAAAAAGCTACAGACACAGGGTTTAGACTGGGTAATGTTGGGAATACGGCCTATTGTCCACACGAAGCGCTTTGTACGTTCACGAACAATGTAAGAACCTGAAATGAGAGAACACAGTTGTTCCTACCGACAAATATAAAGCATCAAACAAACTGACTTAAATTTATAACAGATACAAAATTGGAACTACTTCCCATCTCACATCCATCGTAGAATATGGATTATTCTATCTACAATTCATATTTTATACATTTTAAACCCGTTTCAAGGGTAGTGCCATTTTTTTCTCAGAGAACATAAACCGGTGTCCGGAAAACTAGCCGACGTGAATATTAGCCGAAAAAGTCAAAATGTGGCATAGTAGCAGAAATAATTGCATGAGAAAATTGCTGTAAGCAAACATAAGTGGGACGCGCAATTATCTAACTCACTTACACATGAAAATAATGCATTCGGCCATGCCTCAGCGGCCTATGGGACTTGATATGAATCTATCACAACCGAACAAAATATCACGGCCCTTCTGAAATCTGATTGGTTAAAATCTCCTTTTCGGCTAATATTCCATTCGGCTAATTTTCCTTTCGGCTCAATTTCCTAGCACCACACAAACCAATCTCGGAGATAAAACACGCATTAACACGTTTGATCACACAACGATGGAACGAAATTATTTCGCTAATAAGACAAATGAAGGGGTGTTTTGATTATCTAATACAATTTGCCCATATCACTCAATTTTTCTATATTCAACAACCCAATATCTACTTCACGTATTCTCGGTAGCACAGGAAATATCAGCTATTCATTATGTTATGGGAATGTCTTATGATCTTTGCCAAGCCACTTTTTTAAATAGGTATGATGATTTCTAAGTCCTTCAATTAAAAAAGAAAGGCAAATCTAAAAATTGAGATTCTATATGATTTATTTTGCCCCACGCGACACTGAAAAAACTTGAACCCTAGTTGCTACCTTTCAGTCCTAATGTTTCAACATATCATTACAGAAACTTACAATATGAGGTTTAATTACCGAATTTGCGATGTAAACAGTATTCAAAACAGATCCGTGAAAACATATGCTTCGTTGAACAAAAAAGATGGGAAGCAAACAAGTATAAGTAAAGCAACCATATAGTGAAAAAATCAAATTTGACAATCGATTCGGCACTCAATTTGAGAGACTGCAGTCGGTTTCTTAGGCTCTGAAATTATTCCAAAAAACTTCTCCGAT
This sequence comes from Convolutriloba macropyga, assembly GCF_964194025.1. Lineage (NCBI taxonomy): Eukaryota > Metazoa > Xenacoelomorpha > Acoela > Convolutidae > Convolutriloba > Convolutriloba macropyga. Next base: position 30,220,263 of record NC_134478.1, on the reverse strand, counting down.
TTTGACCTCACACATCCATCCAAGAAGACACTTAAATGAGAGTTTAATAACAACTATAAAAACAAGGTACTTATTAAGGCAGACCCTTATTGCCTTCAGGTTTATAGATAACGGGCTATTTATTTCTGCGCGAATAGTAGATTTACCTGACTCTATCTGACTAACCTACTAGCCGGAGTCAATAGTATACAGATGGTACAATAATTGAGGAGAATAACTTAAATTGGAAAATATTGGCCATATAAAAGAGAATAAAGTCGCAGTCTGTGGTTGATGGAGCATTCACAGATTGGATTTCGGTCTGCTGCCTTATATACGTGTTTTGTCAAATATTGTGTCATAATACAGCCGAAAAAAATTAATGCTGACAATTTTGGGTAGACACTCAATTGCAACAAACTGTCATGACTTCAGACTACACTCATATAACAGCTGGTAATTTAGTAACAAGAATTTTGCACTTTAATAAAAATAATGATTTGAACCAACAATGTTTGTTTTTGTTCCTGATTTTAAACAGAACGTTTGCTTGATCTCAACAATTTCAACCAATAAGGATTGCTTGCTTTTTATATTGTGTGCATGCACTTAAGTTAAGTGAGAGTTTAGGAGTTTCTTCAACACAACGAGGATGACAGAGCAGCGTTATGGATTTCGTCAACGAGAAGCGGAGTCGGCAACTTTTTTTGAGTACGTATGGTTCTACTAATATAATGCCTACCCATCTAACTCCATCTAACAAACCGACTCTAACTAAAATCAATTATTTTAAGATATATTCACATGGTAAAATAATTGAGGAGACTAACTTAAATAGGAAAATATTGGCCACATAAAAGAGAATAAAGCTGTCTCAGTCTGTGGTTGGTGGAGAATTCACGGATTGGACTTCGGTCTGCTGCATTATACCAAGTTTTTGTCAAAATTGGCGTCTCAAAGCAGCTGAAAAAATTAATGATTAAAATTTTGGGTAGACGCTCAACTGCAACAAACTGTCATGACTTCAGACTAGACTCGTATACCAGTTTGTAATTTAGCAAAAAGTGACAAAAATTTTTTCCTTATTAAAAAAATGATATGAAACAACAATGTTTGTTTTCGTACCTTATTTTAAACAGTACGTTTGCTAGATCAACAATTTTAACCAAGAATGATTGCTTGCTTTTTATATTGTGTGCAAGCACTTAAATTATGTGAAGGTTTAGGAGTTTCTTCAACAAAACGAGGATGACAGAGCAGCGTTATGGCTTTCGTCAACGAGATGCGAAGTCGACAACTTTTTTTGATGACGTATCGTTCTACTATTATATTGTCTAGTCGAAACTTGATTGAAAAAGATTCTTTCAGTATTAATTAAATCAGAGAATGAAGAGATCAGAATGGAAAGACTTTTTAACCAATAGCTCGTCAACTGAATTTTCTAGAATATTATAGCTTGTCTCTAAAATCCAGATTTAATAACGTTGGGGCGCCGATACTTTAATAAACTTCTATGTAAACAAGAGTTAATACGGTTAGATTTTATTTTAATACTTTGAAATTTTGCTCAGGACGTCCCTCTTCCGTCGAAAATGTTCCGGACATCTAAATTGTCCATCATGCGTCAACGTCCATGAGAAAATTTCCAGAGAATTCAACGAAAGATTCCAGTCCAATGTTAATTAAATAAAGAAAATTTATCAATCTGAATAAAAATAGAATTCACAGAAACTTGGCTGCAATGTATAGAAACAGACAGCTTCAAAACTGTTTTGCTCTCGAATAAATACGGGCTCGGAAAACAATTTATGTTCCGATGCTTTGTCGAGGGATAATAAACATCATATTTTACAATTAAACTTGGAGTAAAAACAATAATTCTTTCATTTATAATAATTAACTATGAATTGATCCACTTCATCGTTTGCCATTTTATGCCATATTTCTACATTTTCGCAAAGTATTATTTGTATCACCGGCTTTGCGTAGAGAAAACTTAATCTATTAGGAAATTCAGCTATGTTCGCAAACTCATTCCTTCTGAGACATCAATGAACATCCAGTACACTTAAATGGACTTAAAAATTCTGTGAAATAAGAGCTCCTGCGTTATAAGTAGATAATTAATTAAATTGATCACAAGTTGTACAAAATTATTGTTAAAAATTTTGTTTTGAGATATTTCGTTAAACAGTTCACTTCGTTCTGGGATGGTTAAACATTTGTGGACATGATTCAAGATTCCAAATGAGGTATTCCCCGGATTTTGTCCGTTGTATATCTGAGTAAACCATACGTTTCTTAATTTCCAGAAGGATAAATTAAACTTTTTGTGGCATCTCCCGTTTTAAGGAGCTTAAACAGCGGTGTTCCTATCTTAAAAATGATTTCCTTTTTGTAAGGTCTTTATTCGGTGTTTTGCTGAGTTTTTCCAAGTGCGGGGTACAAGGTAAACACTCAAGAAATGCTTCACAGGCTGATAGGTCAAGGCAATGAAAGATAATTTTCATGGAAATTAACAAATCATTCAAAAAGGAATTTATATACTCTGGAAACACAAGTTAACGAGAAGAAAAACTGTTCAAGGCAGAGAGGACGAAACAAATCAAAGTAATTCGAAATTCAAACTTAATTGACAATTAAAAATGAAAACCATTATTTTGAACAACGGATAAAGAAGTTCAAATATACCATCAGGTATCTTATCTTCTCTAATGGATAAATAGCATATGGAACTGATGCTGAAACTCACCACATGACAGTTTAACATTAGTCACATCTCTCAATGGCATTTCAGTGACTGCATAAGGGAACTGAATCTCGCACAACTCCAGTTTGTTGGATTGCATGGCAGGGTGAGCAGAGAGTATCTGGAACTTCACCCTGGCCCCCCTCTCACGCGCTGTCCATTTAACTGTGTAGTCACACTTGATTAGCGGACTTGTCGACACAACGCTATCTAGTTCAAGCATAGGATCTTTTGAACTTGCTTCAAACCAAATGAAAATGACTATGCTTGCTAAGGTTCCGATTTATAGTTGCCACAAAAATATACTTATTAAAGTAAACATAAAAAATAAACTAGAAAAAAATTAACCTATTAGAAAATCTTCCCGCTTTCATACAGTCAATGTATAAACTGCCGGGCAAAAAATTAGGAAAAGTCCAAAACAAAATAGCCACAGCTCACCTCGCTTGACGCTACAAGTTGCAGTACCATGATTGAAAGGGATCTGGATTAAAAGATATTGTTAATCTTCAGTTTAATTTAAAACGGGCATCCTTTTAGCTTCAAGTAATTGGTAGCAAAGTTGAAGAAAACTATGATCAAATCTCATTTCTCAGCTGTGGCTATCATATCAATGGTGAAACCAGCCCCCCCCCCCCCCGCCCTAATACTGACACAGAAAAAGTAGGGTAATCAGACTAGGCAACTTCCGATATTTGAATTAAGTTAAAAAGATCCCTGGTAAATTGTAATTAACGACATTGAACGCCTCAACGGGGGGACACAGTTTAACTTTGATCTCATTGTTCACAATACTTTCGTGTTCCTTCACGCATGGATGGACCAAAAAAGCATCAAATTGGTGTTTGTCACACTTCAGCTCAAACTCCACTTCCGGAAGAGTCCCGGTCACGTCACAAATTGCATTTAGCGATCCTACAACACAGAAAAAAGAATCATTATTTTTCCAGCCCTCCAAATTCATTAGGGGGTAAAGAAAATTATGATCCTGGAGTTTTCTTTGCTTAATCAACTCTGGTCGAGTTTTTGCGGAGATAAACAGAAGTGACATATTTTGGAATCCATTCAGGAGCTGAATCAATGGCGTCACCTTTTCCAATTCCCATAAAAACATCACCCTTAAGATTTCTAAATTTCAAGCTGCTTTGCGCTAAGATGAGCAACAATGGGGAATCATCTGTTGCAAGAAATGCGACAGTACGCTTACTTTCTACTAAAAAAGCCGATGAGACTGCAAATACGGCGAATAAGGCCCACGTAACAAAAAGTGATTAACAGGCAGTATAGGTGGCAGTGTTCCCAATAGATGCAGAAAAGGGCGCATGAAGCTGCGGACGACCATAATAATTTCGCGACAAAATCAAATTGCTGACTCATTATTTCCCAAAGAAAGCCTTTAAAACTCCTCCTTTAAAACGTAGGCATAACTTGTTAACAGTTAAAAGCTTTAAAACAAACTGAAAACATCTTAACAGTAATGCTTAGTCATTTATAGATAAATTTATTATCCAAAAAAATATTTCACACAATTTGACACAGTTTTGCTAAATATTGCAATAATTAACGTTCCGCACACAAGCAGAACAAATATGTAAGACAAAACGTGAACGAAAGGTAAAGCGAATTAGGAAAAAAACTTAGCAGGACAAGTCCAGAAAAGCCATCCAAAGAATTGAATGAATAATTCACTATTGTCGACTTATTGCATTGGATAAACAGCCAGGAGTCAGACCAATCGGCATTGGTGAAACTTTGCGAAGAATAATCGGTAAAGCACTAGATGATTTGACTGGTGATGAATTGGCGTATGCGTTTGGACCAGAACAACTTGCGAGGGGAGTGTCATGTGGAATCGAGGCATCGAATCATGGACTGACTTCGAGAGTTGTTTGTCAAAAAGTCCTCCAGTGGTTTCGGTCTGATGCTGCTTGATGCAAAAAATGCATTCAATTCTATAAACAGATGTTCTGCACTACTAAACGCTAGAACCCTTTGGTCCAGAGCCTGAACTTTTCTGTTCAATAGTTACCAGGAAAACTCTATTGCCTTTAATAAAAAAAATGCACAGCCCGACGAAACAAACAAAGTTTTTATGCAGATGACGCCGCGGCTTGCGCAAACTTCGATGACATAAAACAGTTGCTGCGACAAGTAGTTGATGAGGGGCCGAAGTATGGCTACTACCCTGAGCCAAATAAGAGCTTCCTTATTGTTCATCCAGACCATTTTGGCGAAGCCAAGCGTTGCTTTGAGCAAACAGGTTTGAAAATCGTAACTGGAAAACGTTATCTTGGAGGTTTTATTAGTGATTAAACTACCATGAAAGAATTTGTTCACGAAAAAATTAAAAAATGGCAGGCTAAGATTCAGCTTATGAGCACTGCAGGCGATTTCTGCCCTCAGAGTCTTTCTAAGTTCACTAAATCAGTTCAGGCCGAATGGAATTTTCTGATGAGAGTTGTCCCAGAATGCAATGAATTTTTGATACCACTAAAAGATTCAATAAAAAACCAGTTCATATCAACGGTAACTAACATTTATAATGTTAGCAATCCCCAACGAAGCTTGATCAGTTTGTCTGCTAAGAACGGAGAAATAGGTTTTCCAATCCCAGTGCTCAAAGCAAGTGAGCAATTCGAAATGTCGAAGAGAACAACGGAGTCTATTTTCGGAGTCTATTTTGAATGGAACGACATTGGACGTCAACGCACACAAAACTCACGTTCGCAGCAGCAGACAAAGTTTCAGCTTGAAAATGAGTCCCAGCAGAGTATTAGATATGAGGATTTGTTAGAACAAGCATGCTCATCAGAGAGGAAAAGAATGGAGCGGAATTTTAAAACAGGAAACTCTTGTTGGTTAACAGTAAAAGTGTCGGAGAGAGACAATTCTGGTTTGTCGGAGAACGAATTCCAAGATTCCATGTCGCTAAGATACGGTTGACCCCTAAAAAATCTCCCCGTAAAATGCGATGGCTGTGGTGAAGATTTCCATGTTCAGCATTTGTAAAAATGCTGAGCAAAGATTTCCATGTTCCGTGAGATTTATTGGGAGATTTATCGTGCCTTCCATGAAATTACACACAAAAAGAGCCAATAATTTGTGAAAATTCTGAGCATCAGAAAGCGTTAAGAACCGATCTTCTCATAAAAGGTGAAATCTTACAGCAACAGAAATCCAGAGAATGTGCTGGAAAACTGCGCTGACGAAAAGAGAAGATACTCCGAGGCCTGCCAAAAACATATCGCTTTTAATCTGTTAATTTTCAGTGTTGAGGGTACGATGGCCAGAGAGAGAGAGAGAGAGAGAGAGAGAGAGCAAAATTATTCTCAGAAGATTATCGGACAGACTCGCTTCAAAATGGAACAAATCTATCAGCATTATTAAGAACTGGGTCAAACTGACAATGAATTTTTTAATCCTAAGGGCCTCAAATCTGTGCATAAGAGGAAATAGATCTAAATGGAGATCGCTTCGCTATGAAGATGCTTTTATACCATAAAGTAATATTTTGACGTTCCAGTTGTAATCGGAGAACAGTTATCAAATATTTATCATCAAACATGAGAGGCCAGCGTACATGGAGACTAAATGTCCACTCGCATTGACTCAAAAATCTTTTTATATGTCACCCAATCAGTAGGGACAACAAATTTTAGCGACAATTATTAGCGCTCTGATGTTTTTGGCACCCAATGATAGGGGGCATCAAACTTCAATCAAATTGGCGATAATGCTTGCACGAGCAACCTAAAATGCGCTCAATTTGAAAATGTCCTTAAACGAAAATCAACAGCATGTATTCTGAAGAAAGACCTCTAGCTAAACATTTTCAGAATAAATTGTGTACGATACCATGGTTTTCAATCAAAACTTAGAGATGACAAGGCCGGAAAATTTTGAAATCAGGGACAGAAGAAGTTTGATAAATGGGCAGAATCAGATCAAATAAAGTACAAATTGGCAACAAAAAATACAGAAGATTCATAAGAGCTTCCTCTTGCTTGATGTCAATGTCTTCTAAACCAAAGTTGTAATTCAATTAATTTCACATGAAGGTAGCAGAAGCTCGAAAAATATTCATTGCTGATTTGAGTTCAAGAATTTTAAAAATGACTCAAGAAAAAATTTTAAAAAAGTAGAAAATTTATTCCAAATTTCTATAAATTCTTCTTGCAAATGTCATCAAAAACAATTAATTGTAGCTATAGTACACGAAATAAACAATATGCAGGCCAGTAGAAAAACGTTTGCACATATAAGAAACAAACCGAAGCATAAACGGCCTTAAAGACAAAAACATTAAAAGTGTACAAATTAGCAAAGATTAAAAAAATGACTGAAGTTCTAGTAGCTAATGTCCTCAAAAACAAACTCGTACAAGTAACATTCACTCACTAACAAACTCCCAAGCTTGCAAACAGCTGCATTAGGACCTAAAAATTGAACAAGAAAAAAATCAACAAAATTTGAAAAAAGGCTAAATTTTAAAACAAATTCGCCAAATTTTCCAATTTATTATCTTCAAACTGTATAAAATCTATCCAGTAATCCATCATCAAGTTCATAAAACATTTCATTGTTGAAACTTTAGTGAAAAGCCGATCCAATTCCGGATATCAATATCTTCAAAATATTGGCAAATTGTAAAGGAAAAAGGTTAAAAATTCGAATATTAGTACCTTCAAAATTAATTGGTTGTTGCTAAAACACTATCTATTAACCCATATTCAAGCCCTGAAAATAATTCATTTGCCTCTAAGGATCTAAAAACACCAAAAATGACAATTGTTTGAAAAAGCTTGAAAAAATAACAGAAACTTTTAGTAATAAAGTTTGAATTGCCAAGCTTGAATTGTTAAACATCTTGCTCTTATTCTTACTTGCACTAGACAACATTGATCTTTAAACATTGTTGGTTTAATTAAAGGTTTTTATGTGCTAAAAATTTCAAAGACCTTCTCACCATAACAACTTCAGTACATTAAGCACTTAAACAATTAATTGTAGCTATAGTACACGAAATAAACAATATGCAGAAAACTGAGAACTGAGAACCTCTATTGCAACTTGATGCCGTCCGAGCGTTACCTCTTCATCACGTTTCGAAACCTAGAAGTCATCAGAAAAATGTGTGAAAATAGTAAATTTAGCAGGACAGGTCATGAAAACTACTAGTCATGAACTGAAACACTTAATTAGGTTCAATTATGACTCAATAGCAACCAATGGTACTGTTATTAAAGATACTAGGTGAAAAGACAACAGATAAGATATAAAGGCAAACATCAAATTTTCAAAAATGATAAATAATTTTCTTTATAATAGTAAATAACAAAGTCAAAAACCATTAACTGCCCGTCGATGGGTTTAATCAAATGCAAATTTTTTCATTAGAAAACATATGTATCATATTACTGACACTCAAGAGTAGAAGAACTGAAAATAGCAGTCAAATTGTCGCACAGGAAAAAAATCCTTTCAAAAATCTAAAACTTGTTCAAATACCAATTCCGCACTCAAATTTAAACGTGCTTGTAGGAAAAAAAAAACGAATGCCTCAAAACTTCCCCTTTTTTCGCTCCCTTTAATTTTGCAACGTGGTTAAAATCACCACTCTAATTCGACTTCTCACTGACGTGAAAGCCAAAAAAAGCAAGAACAAATTTTAAACATAGTCAGAACAGTCCGTAGCCGACACGAAAAATACATCCAGTTAGGCCAAAACCAACTACTCACTACACAAAAATAAAATCTTGTTTACGAACAATAAAAGCTTTGAAACAAAAACATTAAAATAGGAGAAAACCTGAAACTGAGAACAAAAATTGATAAAAATATCTGTAGAAGCGTCTACAAAAGCTGCGACTGCCCAAAAACTATTCACATTCAGGAATCGACAATCAACTGATAGAGAAAACAAAAACAGTGTTGAGGGAGAAAACCAAGGAAATGGAAGAAAATCATATAGTTTCTTTTTTAAAATCCCTAAAGTATTCGAACGCGGAACTTCACTATAATTGATGTGAAGAGGCCGTTTAGAAATTGTTTTGCCCGATCAGTGACTCAACCAATTCTCATCAAAAACATAGAAAACAACCATTTAAAAAAACACAAAAACCTGAAAAACTAAAACAATAACCCCATAATAGTTCTTGTGTAAATGTTGAACAGGTAAAACAATTGCAAGAAGTCAAAAAATCAGAAGATAGGCAAAAAAGCTAAAAATTGATCGAAAGGGTCCCAAAATTGATAAAAATTACTCCTTTTCCTCACTAAACACACCTTAAAATTAATACCATTCAAATCAAAAGATCCTTAAAACCACTAGATAGACAAAGGTCATCCACAAAACTCGCAAAACATTTAAACAAAATGAGGGAGATTAAAAAACTGCTACAAAAAAGCGTCCAACAAGACGAAATGATCAAAACAGCTGAAAATTGCAACTGCAGTTCCGATATTTTCTTCGATTGTTAAAAAAATCATTCCATACGTACCAATACTAACTTAGATAAATTGTACAAACGCTTTTGGTTGAAGAAATTACAACTAAAAATCGTTTTGAAAAAGCCGCAAATGATCAAAAAACATCGCCCGCTTAGCAAAAATTTTTACACACTCCCTTTCTAGCTCCTTTAGAATGCTGCATGAACAAAAACAAGTCTTTCTTTCGCTCTGCTCTTGACTCCTGTTCAGCAGATTGACCTGAACAAGTTTCACGTGCGGCATTTGACTTCCTCTAAAATTATAAGTCACCGATTAACAACAAAAGATAACCATTTACTCTTCTTCGAGCCTTAAAAAAGACAGCACACCAATGAAATCGAAATCTTTGGATTGTAAATAGCAGAGCTCCTAACAAAATCGTTGAGAGACACTGATTGCGGCCATTAAGAGATAACCGAATAACTTTGGGCGAAATGCTCTCAAACGACTGGTGAGCGGTTAGCTCCAGTGGTAGGGAGGGCTGGACGACGTGACCCTGGAGAGGGTTCTAAACCCAAAGGGAGTAGGGTGGACAGGTGTGAGTGGAGAGCAACTGAGGGGGCGCGAGGTCAAACGTTTTAGATTAAGAGACGAACTTCACTCCATGAAATTGTCTCCTCAAAACAGTTTTGGTGAATCACATCCTTACAAGACTATTAAATCATAAGGCTCTTGTAAGGCGTCAGACAAGGGAGTTAAAAAGTTGAAAGGGCCAAACAAAAAATCGGTCAAGCGACAAATTGCAAACAAAAGACCGCATTACTAGTATAATGGCTATAAACTTCGTTTGAGATCAATTAACAATTCTCAAAGAGTATTGACAATCAAATTTTCCGAGAGAAACGTCATAGGGAAAAACTTTGAACCATGGCTGCAGCAAACATTTCATTTCTGGATCCTAATTGTTGTGATGAACTTATCAAACAGATGTGATTATGTTGAACCATTAGTGGAGGTGCAAACTATGATAAATAGAATTAATGAAAATTATTTGGGGGTGAGCCTGCAAGGATGGCAATATAATGAATGGGCGGATGCAGTCGAAAAACAAGCAAAAGCTGAGAGAAGGCGGGGAAGAGCTACCAAGCCTGTGTTATCTGGACACGTCATAATCAGTGACAATGACCCTAGTCACAAAACAAAAGGACAACATCAAAAGAGAATTTGCGAAGTGATGTGCTGAAAAACTAAACGACCTATTGACAGATGCTGTTAAACAAGTGATTGCTCAGCTGATTTCCGAACTAAGAAGTCAAATTCTAACTTAAGTAAAAAAAAATGATGTAAGAAGCTTTGGTGGATATGATATCGGTAGCTGAACTGCTCAAAAACTACAACAGGAGGGCTAATATAAAATTGGGAACTAAAGAAGAGACGAAGATTAGCCAGAGAGGACGCCGAGACTTGTATCAGAAAAAGCGCGGAGCTGAGAATCTAATTGGAGCCAATGTTGATGAAAGATATATCAATTGCACGACTACCGAGCAGGTAAATCGACTTCGAGAGGGGTCAAAAATATTGAGGGGTCAAAAATATTGACATACTGAAAAAGAAGCCAATGGAGATTGAGGATTCAAATACCTTCTTATCAACTCTGCGGGGACAATGGAAGGTACAAAAATCTATAAATTGAAAGAATCTTGATATTATGTCTGTTCGTCGGTTGTTCGAAGGGGGAATTGCATTGGAAAACAGAATGAACGATCTTGAAAGTTATTCCCAGCTCTTAAATAGCAACGAGCTCAGGCACCTTCAAATAAGTATCAGCCTTCAATTTGTAGGCGCTTTCTAACTTTAAGTGTCATATCGAGTAGACACCATCTATATATTTAGCAAAAATTTGGTTGAACCATGATAGTGCGTCCTTTACGTTTGAGGGTTCTCAGACCATTATGTTTGAGCCCACAGGCACTCGAGTGGTAGAGGTCATGCTCCAATGCAGGAATGACATCCAAGTTGTTGAAACCTTGCCTTATGAAAAAAGCGAAAGCTTGTTGGTCATGACAATGGCCGTCTGGTCCAGGTCGGGGGAGTTGCCGTTGCCGTCTTTCTTCTTCAATTCCTTGGGTTTTGTTGTTTCAAAATAGAATCCTTGTTTCAATTTCTTTATTCAATCATTTCTTTTGTTTCGCCACGTGCACCTTTGTTTAGCTTGTTTTCGATGATTATGATTCAAACGTGTCGAAGAAATCAAGTTTACAACATTTAGGCGGCAAAAAGTAATTAAGAATTATCACATCGATAACATTCTCGGGGCCTACCTAACCTGCCGGGGGTGTTTTTGGGAAAACATGTGCAAGTTTAACAGCTGGTCGGGTTAAGAAGCCTAAAGTAGTTTTTACTTCACATGACCTAGCTGTTTTGTCGGGGCCGGTGAATGTCCTTGTCACGCGTCCCAGGGGCCAAATTCCTCTTGGGGTCCATTCTTCCAAAACCCAAACAACGTCATTCACTTCCAACTTGGCATCAGGCTTTAACCACTTCTTCCTTGTGTTCAGGGTTGGAATGTACTCTTTTAGAAGTCTCTTCCAGATTGCTTCGAGTCGTTGTCGCATTTGGGTCCACGTCTTCGTCTGGATTGTGGGAGTCTCTTTGAAGACACACGCTGGGACATTGGGAAACGCTCTACCGATCAGAAAGTGGTTGGGTGTCAACGGGTCCTCGTCCTCGATGTCACTTCTAACGTGTGTTAAAGGTCTCGCATTGACAAGACTCTCTGTTTCGATAACAATGGTGGAGAAGACGTCCCATGTCAACTTCGCAGATCCGAGATTCAAGAGAAGAGCTCGTTTTACAATTTGTACGAGCCTCTCCCACACCCCACCGAAATGAGGAGCAGAAGGAGGGTTTAGACGCCATTCGATGGACTCGTTCATTAGTTTCTGTCTAATGAAATCATGGTCAAGTTTGAGGGGTTGTCTTCGTATCTGTTTTCTGGCTCCAAGAAAGTTGCTACCATTGTCACTGAGGAAGAGTCGAGGTTGTCCGCGTCTGGCGATAAATCTTCGGATGGCCGTCATGCAAGTGGTTGTCGTTAAGTCTTCTGTCACTTCCAAGTGCACAGCTCGTGTGACTAGACAATTGAAGAGGCAGATATAGGCTTTTTCTTCTTTGTTCCGCTGAATAACAGTAAAAGGGCCAATATAGTCGATTCCAACGTTTGTAAAAACTACAGGAGACTGGTCTTGTGGAAATCTGATGTCGGGTAGATCCGCCATAGGTGGTTGAAGTCCTTGGCCTTTGAATCGTCTGCAATCAAAGCACCTGTAGGTGATACTGCGGAGGGCGTCTCGAAGACCAAACACATAAAAGTTTTGTTGCACATAGTTCTTCACAGATTCAGTTCCAAAATGCATACAGATTTCGTGGCATTTGATTAGAAAGAGTCGGGTAATGAACTCTTTTGCGTTTAGAATAATTGGGTGTTTCGTGTTGTAACACAATGTACTCCTTTTGGTTCTGCCGCCAACACGCAAAATGTTGTCTTGGAGAAACGGGGAAAGCTGTAGAAGTTTGTCTTTCGTTGGAAGAGATTTCTTTCGGAAATTCGGTTGTTGTTCGAGGTAGTACTTCCGCTGTTGTTCATAAACTGTGATGTTCCTCCAATATTGTCTCGTCGCACGTTATTGTGACTATAATTGTTGACTGGCTCGCTTCCGTTTCTGAAACTACCGTTTGTGTTTGAGTTTCTGTTGCCATATCTTTTGTTTTTGTTTATGTTTTGATTAAAGAACTTGGATTGATGGTTGTTATTTCCATTGTGGTGGTTATTTTTGTCTCGCCGATTAAAATTTGTTTGTTTTCCGTTATCATTCGGTTGATTTTGAAGTGATACTGACTCCTGTAGCTGTTCGCAAGCTCTAGCTTGTCTATCCATCCAATTTGAGAGGTCTTCTATTCCTGGGAAGGTACTATTGATATCCACAAGGTGTTCACTCCACTTCATTTTCAAAGACCATGGTAATTTATCCCGTGCTATCCGAACTAAGTACGTTGACTTCAAATCGGCATAGAATCCATGGGCGTTGAATGTTTGAACCAGTTTACGTAGAAAGGACGCATAGCTGATCAACGTCGCGTGATCGCTTGCTTGTGGTCGTTGCCATAGCTCTAGTTCTTTGGTTAAGGCTGATACGACGTGCTGCGGGTTTCCAAAGCGGCGTTCCAGTTCCGACAACGCTTCGTGATAAAAACCTGGGTTGCACAAATATCCAGATACGGCCTCTTTTGCTGAGCCAATGACTAGGGACTGCAGGTAGCTCATTCCTTCAATGTCCGAGATGTCGCGATTATTGTGGATTACTGATGAAAACATGCTAGACCACTCATTCCATTTCAGAGGATCTCCGTCAAACTTAATTACGCGAATGTCTGGGAGCTTCACCGAGCGGTGGTTATTTCGGAAGAAGGGCTGGTGTTGATTGTGGTTCTGGTAGTTCTGATATTCGTCTGGATACGCGTAGTAATCATTGGGGGCTGGTTGGGTTGTAGCGTAGTTACCTTGTTGTTCAACGAGGTTTTCAGGATTTCTTCCTGCGTCAGTCTCGTTATAAAAGTGACGACGACCGAGAACATTTTGTTGATCTGGCATGGCTACAGGGGCAACATATTTGCTGCGGTTCGTATCGAAGCTTTTTTTTGTTTCAACTGGCACGCTAAAAACTTCCGTGGCAGCTGTTGATCCGTTAGCTTGTGCAATGAAAGGCCGATCTGTTTTCTGGTAGCTGTTCTTACTTAGTGGAGAAGTGTTTGTTGGATTCATGTTGCCTGTTTCTTCGCTCCCAATGAAATACGGTCGATTGGTTGTTGAAGGGGGAACCGGCATTTCATTGCTGGATTCGACTTGATTTGTCCTTATAGGTTTGGTGTTTGAGAACGCTTGATAGCTGTTGGTGTTAATGTTCACTATTTCATTCTCAGAATTCCTTATGGTGTTTTGATTCGGCAGTAGGCTGTTTGCATCGCGAACGCATTTATCTGTAAGTTGAAGACTAGGGATATTATTCAAAGGACCTGAGGCTTCGTTTGTTGTTTGTGGCATAGCGCTACTTGTAGACGAATGATCCAAGGAAATGATCATAGTTGGTCCCTTGTCAACATTTTTGTCCAACTGTCTGTTAGGGTCTTCTTGTCTCAATGGAGAATGATTTTTCTGTTGTTGATCAGCACGGAAAATTGACTGATAGTATGAGGGCTCAAAATTGGCCTCGTTAGCTTTCCTATAGGCGTCGAATGGATAATATTGACTTGTCGGCGTAGTTATCTGGTGGCTAGATTTTTGATTTTCGTTTGAGATATTATGATCGCCTGATCCTTGAAGCTGAAAAATATCAGAAACTCCGGGTTGATCTAGTTGTGACGTTTTGTCTGGTTCGGTTGGGTTTTGATCCTTGTTCTGCTTTTCCTCATTGGATGATGCAACTCTTTGGATGTTTCTATTTCTCAGCTCGTAAAGTACGCTGTTGGTCGAGTTGACAAAATTATTTGACTGGTTTTCAATTTTTTCTTGGTTCTGGGCTGCATCAAAAGTGTACCCAAACGGAACTTTTTTGTTGTGCTGATTATCATTATTTCTATTATCCTTTCTACCTTCAGCTTTGGAAGCAGTTGATAGGTGGCTGTGTACTGATGAGCGACTGCTTGCTCTCGACCGAAGCTGTCTCTTCGTGATCTCGTGCTGTCTGACGGTTTGCATAATTTCAATTTTCATCGACGTGAGTTCTTCCGCTTCTTCGAGAGGTTCTACCACTTGAGTGCTTTCAGATTGCGTCATGACGTCAACGAGTACTTCAGCTTGTTCTATCAGCTTTTTGAACTCTTGATATGTTTCTAAGATTATTTCAGGTTCCAGATCATCTGAAATTTGTTTTTTGATCTCTCGAAATAGTAGCTGCGTTGTCTTTAATCGTTGTTTAAAAAGCTTGACGGTGCTACTGATGTTTTGCTTGCCGTTACTCGCATTTATTTTTCTTGGCAAATTTGTCCTCATTTTCTCACACTTTGTAATGAGCAGCCGTTTGTGTGAATTGGTCCAGTTTGAAGGAGCTTTCAAAATCCACTCTAATGGCTTTTGGTGTCAAAAAATACGGTTAGGTGGTCCAAATTTGGTGGCCTTTGGGGTTGATGGAGTGAATATTGGGGGGCTAGTTTGACTAATTTGATTGACCTTTGAGGGGCACTTTGGTGACTTTGGGGGGCACTCTGCGTGACTTTGGGGGGCACTTTGTGTGACCTTGGGGGCCAGGTGTGCTCAACTTGGGTGAGCTTGGGGGCACTCTGGGTGACCTTGGGGGATACTTAAGTGACCTTTGGAGCCACTTTGTGTGACCTTGGTGGGCACTCTGAGTGATCTTGGGGGCAGCTGGCTCGTGGCGGGCACTGCTAGGACGGGTTTGGCACTACTGGATCGTGCTGGCTCTTGTAGGGCACTGCTGGGGTTGTGCTGGCTCGTGGCGGGCAAAGCTGAGTCGTGCCTGCTCGTGGCGGGCACTGCTGGGTCGTGCTGGCTCGTGACGGGCACTGCTGGGGTTGTGCTGGCTCGTGGCGGGCACTGCTGGGTCGTGCTGGCTCGTGGAGGGCACTACTGGGGTCGTGCTGGCTCGTGATGGGCACTACTGGGTCGTACTGGATCGTGGCGGGCACTGCTGGGTCGTGCTGGCTTGTGGCGGGCACTGCTGGGTCGTGCTGGCTCGTGGCGGGCACTGCTGGGTCGTGCTGGCTCGTGGCGGGCACTGCTGGGTCGTGCTGGCTCGTGGCGGGCACTGCTGGGTCGTGCTGGCTCGTGGCGGGCACTGCTGGGTCGTGCTGACACGTGGTGGGCACTACTGGGTCGTGCTGGCTCGTGGCGGGCACTGCTGGGGTTGTGCTGGCTCGTGGCGGGCACTGCTGGGTCGTGCTGGCTTGTGACGTGCACCACTGGGGTCGTGCTGGCTCGTTGGGGGCACTGCTGGGTCGTGCTGGCTCGTGGCGGGCACTGCTGGGTCGTGCTCGCTCGTGTCGGGCACTCCTGGGTCGTGCTGGCTCGTGGCGGGCACTGCTGGGTCGTGCTGGCTCGTGGCGGGCACTGCTGGGTCGTGCTGGCTCGTGGCGGGCACTGCTGGGCTGTGCTGGCTCGTGGCCTGCACTACTGGGGTCGTGCTGGCTCGTGGCGGGCACTGCTGGGTCGTGCTGGCTCGTGGCGGGCACTACTGGTGTCGTGTTGGCTCGTGGCGGGGACTGCTGGGTCGTGCTGGCTCGTGGGAGGCACTGCTGGGTCGTGCTGGCTCGTGGAGGGCACTGCTGGGTCGTGCTGACTCGTGGCATGCACTACTGGGGTCGTGCTGGCTCGTGGCGGGCACTGCTGGGTCGTGCTGGCTCGTGGCGGGCACTACTGGTGTCGTGTTGGCTCGTGGGGGGCACTGCTGGGTCGTGCTGGCTCGTGGCGGGCACTGCTGGGTCGTGCTCGCTCGTGTCGGGCACAGCTGGGTCGTGCTGGCTCGTGGCGGGCACTGCTGGGGTTGTGCTGGTTCGTAGCGGGCACTGCTGGGTCCTGCTGGCTCGTGGGGGGCACTGCTGGGTCGTGCTGGCTCGTGGCGGGCACTGCTGGGTCGTGCTCGCTCGTGTCGGGCACAGCTGGGTCGTGCTGGCTCGTGGCGGGCACTGCTGGGGTCGTGCTGGTTCGTAGCGGGCACTGCTGGGTCCTGCTGGCTCGTGGCGGGCACTACTGGGGTCGTGCTGACACGTGGTGGGCACTACTGGGTCGTGCTGGCTCGTGGCGGGCACTGCTGGGGTTGTGCTGGCTGCTCGAATGATGTAGACTTTGTAACATAATTCGCCGGACCCGAACTTTGTAATATAACAATTTAAGAAATGCTAATAATTTTAACAACTGCTTCGCTGAAACTCGTTTTTTTTTTCAAAAAAAAGACCTTCGGAATTATATATCAACCAGTTTATGATGATGGAAGCTTCTTTTCCAAGCTACCAAGCTTCTCTTTTCCTTTTTTCTTTTATCTTTTACCAGTGACTAGCTGCGTTTATGATAACTCTATGATATGTGCTGGGTGGGGAACGTTACCGGTGCCCCGAGAATCTACTAAATCTACACTGTTAAATTTATTGTAAAGTTTGTAAGAGTTTCTTATCTGTTTAGACACCAGACCCTTGTTTCCTGATCCTCGGCTTTTCTCGGCGTGTGTTGTCTGCTGCTCTCAGTGTGTTTCCTGTTACTCAGTCCATTTCCAGTTGTAGTGATCTCAGTAAACTCTCAATCACCATGATATCACTGAATGCGTCTTCGATCACATTAGACATTTGGCCAGGTGTAAATCCTTTGTAGGTTCTCAATGATTCTCCGATTTATTGGGCGCCAAAATGACAATGGCCGTCTGGTCCCGGTCGGGGGAGTTGCCGTTGTCGTCTTTCTTCTTCAATTCCTTGGGTTTTGTTGTTTCAAAATAGAATCCTTGTTTCAATTTCTTTATTCAATCATTTCTTTTGTTTCGCCACGTGCACCTTTGTTTAGCTTGTTTTCGATGATTATGATTCAAACGTGTCGAAGAAATCAAGTTTACAACATTTAGGCGGCAAAATGTAATTAAGAATTATCACATCGATAACAGGTCATACTGGAAGCACATGGAAAAGTTGCTTTTAATAATTTTGTACTCCCCTAGGAATAAAAAACAAATTCCTCGATAATCTGGAAAAAAAATTCTGGAGATGCATCAATCAACAAAATTCAGCGTGATTGCATACGGTGACATGAATGTGGAGCTTTTTAAATAAAACAACTTGGATACAATAACTGCTAATAGATTTGGGCAACGTAAGTATAAAGAGACGTGCTATTCTAATTGATACGATTCTTTATTAGATCATTATGCTGTCAAAACCAAAAACTGCATCTATCAGACTTTTTCAAGAATATGAATTTCGGACCACTACCTAATTGGTCACAATATGCACGTACTATCTGACAAATTTCATGAACTCAATCGAAATCTACAGACACATTTGTTCTCCATAAAAAGCTGGAGATAAATTGATTTGTAAAGGATTCAGAAACAGAATTAATTAAGGTAACATTTGACACATGCTAACACTATATTTGCTAAATTTCAAAAAAATAATCTATGCGGTATTAGATGGTTATGGACCATTATTATCTGCCAAAAATTATAAATATAAAATCAAAAGACCCTCAAGGGTAATGAAAGGGATAATTAAACTTAAAACAAAACGCAAAAACGAAGGAAAACGTCCAAAAACGATGCAAACCAGAAGTTCAGACACCTCTGCTAGAAGATCGAAAAAGAACAGACAATAAAAGTTGCTACAATCAATAATGTATTGCTGACTAGGGACACATTTTGAAAAACGAATCAAAGCGGAAGGGTAGGACTAGTAATCTTATAGGAACTATAAAATTAAGAGTAAAAAAAACTCCGATACGCATGTCATTGCGAAGACATTTAACGAGTACTAAGCAACGATTGCTTGAAAGACACAAGCAAAAATCTCGCAACCCACTCAGTTGACCCTACTGGACTGTGACTTTGCTAACGAACTTGAAGAACTGTCATTAAATTTGTGAAAAGTAAGTGCTTTTTCTGGTGTTGATAATGTGAGCAGTCCAGTGATTAAGGTGTGTCGCACTTATTTGCTTCTAAATCGACAGTATTTGTAAAAATATAAAAAGCGCGGTTTTCCTGATGCTCTATCCATATCAAAATTAATCCCTCGTTTCAAGTGTGGAGATCGATATCGTCCCATTTCATTACTTCTAGTTTGAAGTAAGATATTGAAAAAGATAATTCACATTAGAATTCATGAATGTCTGGAAACGTTTGGTTTTATTCACGCCAATTAACATTTTTCCCGCATGAAACAATAAAATCCATGCCGTAGCCAAATTTGTCGAAAAGATGAGTTTCTCAGTCTTCAGCAAGAATTTATATCAAAAGCGTTTTCTCGTCTGCATTGTGAAGAATTTGAATAGTATCTATCAGTGTTGATAATATCTGATAGTATATTTAAATAGTAACTATCAATTTATTAGTAGATAATGAATGATAACTTCTCCCAACAAATACTGTTCAATGAATCTAACTTCCAAGGCTTTGTTAATTAAATACGGGATAATTACATATTACGGAACACTAGCTTTGCTAGTGCCGATTTCCGCTTATAAACAAGGATAAAAAAGAGTTTCTTAAGACTTCGAGAAAGCGAGGCAGCGTTTGGTTGCTCCTGTTGGCTCCAAATGCCGGTCGCTTTCTCCATTAAAAATTGTATTTCGCATGTTAAAAGTTAATTTTAATAAATTTCTTCGATTTCATTGATTTTCACAAAAAAAAGTTATTTGTTTATTTTAAATTGTGCACATAGTCTCGATAGTCGCAATCCCTAAGTAAAAGTAATGCGTGATCTTGATTACGGCAGAAGCCTTAGCGAGCATTGTTCCGTTACCTATCCATTCTATTTATGTTAAATTTTATAATTACTTGATATTAAAACATTTGTAGAGAAGTTAATGCTTCTTCTTCAACAGTTCTCTAAGGACCCAGCCAAAACTCATTAAGATACAACCAGATGACCATCCTTCAAATTTAATCATTAACTGGAGCTTAACGAATAAATAACTGTATTGGTTTGGTTGTTAAGTTCAAGACGACTCAAGAGAGAATACACTGCCCTGCTGTCTGTCATATATTTAATCAATTTTATGCTAGAAAGACAAAGCAGAAGCTACTAGAAGAAAACGTAGCAACCCATGACAAGGCACTTGTCATGGGTTGCTATGGCACTAGTCATTTTAGTATCTCTTGGTATTTAGCTCCGGTCAACTTGTTGCAATATAAAAGAGAAGACATAGTTAAGGCACAAAAAGGGTAAAGGAATTAACATGTTATTTACGCTTCTACCTTACAGAACCAGGACATCTCTTTTTAACTGAAATACGCCTACTGTAATCAATTACCGGGAGACAACGAAAAGGCAAATGGCAAAGACAGATTGCCGGAAAAAAACAGCGATAAACATTCTCGGCCTTCAAGGAAATTGGAGAAAGCCAAGAATAAAGACACATAAAGTGCCCACCTGTTTTTACGAATTCTAAGTGTTTAATTTGCGGTGTTGTTAAATGACAATTGTAGAAAACTTACCCGCACATTGCCGGAAAAATGGCGCCCTACGCTCGCTTGAAGCACATCGGAATTGAAACAAAAGAAGGAGAGATAAAAATTGACAGAATTTGTTTCTAAGTGCCAAAAAGGGCTATTAAGCTTTAAGCTTTATACTAAAACCAGCTATCAATCGCTTTAATGAACTTTGATAACCTAACGCACTATGACGTAATGACACGCTTGATCGGTTTATCCGGTTCCTTTTGATTTTGCCATTTTCAAATTGACAGTTTCAACTACCTTGCACAATTCAATGAGTGCAAGAATTAAAAACCCCTTCAGTTGAAACAGTAAGTGAGGTAATTGAGAAGTCAAACGTGGAAGTCGTGAGTTATATAAATTATAAACCGTGAAGGAAAAGTAAAGGCAATTAAAAAGGAGAGCGCCTAAATAATAGCAGTTGAGAGGCGAACGGCGGTTAAAAAAAAGCAAAGAAAAACGAATCTTTGTTAATATTAGAGCAAAAAAAATCAAAATATTGTATCCTCAAAAATAATGCATTTTGTTTCTTTTTGGCACAGCTCAGATGCAGGCTATTGATCTTTAATTATGAATTGCTTTTAAAACTTTAAGTTCGTTAGGTTCAGACGTCACTTTTGTAACGAGGCAGATCAAAACGTATCACAAAATTGACTTTAAAGCTGACGGGAAACAGTAACAACGGACGTCATTCCACAAATTCAAGTGCTGACAAGTAACAGTAACTGAAAAAGAAATCAGATAGTCACAAGTATCCTCGATGGAGACGACCAATTAAAAAAGATAGAAGGACAAATCCTGACCAATAATTGCAAGCAATTTCATTGATTGAACAAAAAAACTCGATCTGAAAAGAGCTAGGAATTGATTTAAAAAACATTAAAAGAAAACCGATCAGAAAACTCGAGAAAACAGAAGTCAAACAGCCTCATCTGAAAAATCACAATCGAGAAAACGATTTATTCAAACATGATTTCTCACTCTACTTTAAAATAAGAGTGAAAAATTGCACTTCATGTAATCATTAGCTTTTTCGCTTCACTACCTGTTTCGGCGTAACCAAAATCACTCTAAATTGACTAAAAATCATGAAAGTAAGTGACAAAGATAACTAAAACGTAGCCGGGGACAAATACAGGACAAAAGAAATTTATCTCTCAGCAAAAACTGATAGGAGCATCTGCGAAAAATTTCTGGTCAATTAGCCATTTCAAAACAACGAACGAAAAAAAAACCCTGCGAAACAGTTAGCTTTCATACCTTAAAAAAAACCCAAATGACAGACATACTTCATTTAGAGAAAACAGGAAAAGGAATGAAGGAGAAAATTAAAAATAACATCTACCAAGTGCTCAACTAAACGCTACTTCCCAATCATCATTTTTTTGGGGGAAAAATTATTAAATTTGCTGCTCACGCATTCAACCGCCCAAAAATTGGCAAAACATGAAAAAAAAAACGGTAACAAACGTAAGAAACGGAAACACCTTGAACAATTAGAAGTTTGTATTAATTTTTTTCAATTAAAGTGCCTAGTCAAGTGACATATTTTAGGTTTAACAATTATAGCATTGTTCTAAATTAAAGATTGAACAGACAGAAAAGCAACTTGGACAGAAGAAAAAGAAAAATAATTAAACGAAATTCGGCCAAAAATTACATTTAATTACTCAACTATTGAAGAAAAAACAACTCAAAACTTAAATTATTTATAACCGAGGAGCAGCAAAACAAGCTGGCGCAACTAATTTTGAACCAAAGAATTCTATAAGTGCCTTAAAATATTGAAGCAGAACACAAATCTGCTTACAGAAAACCAATGTTATCTCTGCTCTTCCTGATTTGACCTAAACACTGTTTTCACACAATTCACATCTTGTTTTTACAAACACTAACATAACCGGCAGATCGCCGGAATAGCTGCGAAATAGACCCGCGTGCCGGATAATAGAGAGAGAAACATAGACAGACCTAAATTGAGAAAAAAAATCGACGCCGCTCAAAAAGCTAGGTAAAAAACATTCAGTGATAAATTAATAAAGCTTGTTAAAATTCATCCCGCAGAAGCCTCTTATTCGGGGTCTTTACTGTACATATAAGTTCCTTTGACCTGAAACAAATTCAAATTAAACTTAAGTTTTAAAGTGCAAAAGTCATTTTATTGAGTGAGGTAAGTCAATTGTGACCAAAATCTAATCACGCAAAAAACTTTTGCTAAAGAGAGTGAGAAGTGACGTCACGCGCGCAAGCGCTGTTAGTGAGAGGAAGAAGTCATTCAGAAAAGCTGGCTTTTTCAGCTTTGCTGCGTGAACAAATGTAAAACGAAAAAGAGAGTCAGACGACGAAACAAAAAACATAGCAGGACAAGTCCTGACGTAGAATTTAAAGAATTTTCGTTGACCAAACAAACAATTAGACCTAGAATGGACTATGAGTGAATTGGCGAAACCATTTCTAAAAAATAAGATCGAAAAAATTATACAAAAAACAGAAAACCAAAGTCAAAACGCCGCATGTGAACAAAAGACCACTAGCGAGAAAAGGAAATTTAGTTCAAACAAAAAACTTAGAATGAACTATGAATGGATTTGGAAAAATATTTAGAAAAAAATCCGCTCCAAAAAATCGAAAAACAGTAGAAATCAAAGTGAAATTGCCGCATGTGAACAAAAAAACCACTGGCGAGAAAGCGAATTTTTGTTCAAACATCGTTTTCTCACTCTCCTTTAAAATTAGAGCGAAAAAATTTCACGCCGCGAAACCACTCGCTTTTTCGCTCCACTTCCTGTTTCGGCGTGACCAAAATCACTACTCCAATTTGACTTCAAAAATCATGAAAATGTGTGAACAGATTAAAAAAAGACAGCGCCCCAATACAATTCAAATTCTTTAACTGTAAAAAACCAAGAGCACCGCAATATAGCTCCGCTCAGCTTACAGCTTCGCAGCTATAAAAAAGTAACACCCCAATGCAATGCAAATTCTTTGAATTATTAAAAAACTACACAGGTGTCAATAATCCTCGCTATGTTTCGTGGCTATTAATGAATTCACATTTTACTGCTATCCATTGGATTATGATCCACTAGAGTAATGAGAATATTCCTCATCTAGGGCAAACCTTGACGGTGGAAACCATGTTTGGTTTAATTTACTATTATTATCATTAACCGAGGACCTTTTTGGAAAAATAAGCTAATGGCAAAATCACTAATGCATCGAGTTACGTTATATGGTTGTACTTGGTCCAATTGACCTGCAAATTAAATGTAACCGAATTTTACTTCGATCTTATTTACCTGAAATGACACCTTGTCCATTACCATCGTTGACTTCTCTGTGCATTTCACAGTTGTACCGCTCAATCAAGTTGAACACAGCCGCATTCTTGCCAGAAGTCACAAAGGGTCTCCATGCGGCCATATTTTCATCTGTTAGTTAAAAATTACCTCCTCAAATGACAACTTTCGCTCACTAGCCTACTTGTTAATATTGGAGGTGTCTGCTAAGTTTGTTGCAATCGCTGGCAACAAAATAATTCAGGAAAAATTTATCCATGCATAATTAGAGAACATTGATTCAAAAAGTGCACTATTTCTGAATAATGAAAACCGCCATTGGTAAAATATTGACCAATATGAAACACACAAAAAGCGAAAATACTGAATATGGCCGGCAAATTGTCGGAAAACAGCCCCGTTGATTCAACTGCCCGACATTGGTATTGAAACAATTAAAAGAATAACGAGAAAAAAGACAATAGCCTAATTTTTTTAAATGTCAAAAACATTATATTTGGGTGTTATATTTTGGTCCAGTTTTATTAGAATGCATAAATAGGGTGCGCTCCGCCTCTAAATTGTAGTATTATAAGCGTAATGCTACAACCTATTAGCAGTATACTCTAAGAAACTTTGATAACTTGTTATGTGCTGTCTTCAAACAGTAGGCTTAGAGCTCGAGCTTTCTATGTTTTTCCAGTCTCCATTAATTTCGCTTTTTGACTTTGAACAAATTCACGTATATTTGCGGAATGAATTCTAAATTCCATTCAGTTGATACAGGGAGAGATAAGTCAGAAGGCAAACGTGAAACAAGGTGACTTACGTAAAACGAAAAAAAAGCCAAACAAAGAAACCAAAAGCAATTAACTGAAACCATTAAATGGATTCAATCATGTCTTAGTAGAGAGCCAATGAGACCTCTCATTAATGAAAAAAACCAAGCAACAAAAATCAATTTTTCAAAAGCGGGCAAACTATAGAAAACTGCATATCTTAAACAAGTTGTGTTAAGATAAAACAGTTATGGATAGAAGCGACCGACCAAATAAGCACCAGAATGACTCATTGGAGCCAACGAGAACTGTAATTAGTAGGACTAAGTGACAGAGCGACAGAAGCAAACATAAAAAGCGGCAGAACTGAAAAATCTCAACTTTTCTGAAAACAAGTTGTTTCCAAGTCGTGAAAGCTGTTAAGATATGAATAGGAGCAATTGAATAGATTCAATTATGACTAATTAGAAAGCAAAGATACCTGACATTAATGAGACTACGAGGTAAACCAATTACAAGAAGCCCACAAAACCAAGACCTAATAAATGCTAATGACTAAGCCACATAACAATAAAAACTAAAAAAAGGGACAAAAGTCAAAAACTCAATAATACTTCTTGAAAACGAGTCATGCCAAAATTCTGAAAAGTTAGAAATTAACTGAAAAATTTAACTGACAAATAAAGTCAAAGAGGTGGAAACCATTAGCTCTGAATAAAAATCTTTAAATAGATCCACATATATCTCATAAGAAGGCCAATAAGGGCGGTCAAAAAATAAATTGACAGAACAACGAAAAGAATTGAAAAAGATGCAAAATCCAAAATTCAGTAACAGTTTTAAAAAGAATAGTTTCATAGTCATTAAAACTACTGCCAAGAACTCAAGTCATTAATTGCAATTATCTATGCACCATTCGCAGCCAATATTTTTCTTTGAAGGGACTTACGTACAAGACATTAAATTGAACCATAAGAGGATTAGCTAAGACGCGAAACAATCATTTCGAGTAGTTAAACTTTATCAGCCACAAAAGATTCCTCTGATGATAAATTTGGCTGATAAATTTGTTAGAAATTAGAACAAAAATGCTTATAGTTTTTTATCTATAAACTTTTGTGTTAAAGTCAAGAAACTAGAAATCCGAAACATTAATTAGATTGATGAATTCTTCTTTATGAAATGATGAGAATTGTCATTAATGAAAAAAGTGATCATGCAACGAGAAAGTTACACAACTGGGTAAGACGCAAATAAATAAATTTTATTTTATTAAAAAAGTTTCCACAATGTAGTTATAACCTTTAGATATCAAATAATTGTATAGCTTCTATTACAAGATTACGATACAGGACAAAAATAGCTACAAAGGGAGACAAAAAATCATTCATCAAATTCTATAAAAAAACAGCGTTTAAGTAATTTCAACCAATGACAACCATTTTATTAATTAAAATCAACAACTATGCATTAGTAAACCACAAAAATGATCTTTTGAAAACGCTATTTGAAACAAAACAATAAAAAAAATCAGATTGCCCTGCCTGAAAACAATTTGCATTAAAAACCCGAAAAATCTTTGAAAACCAATTTCTCACTCCTATGTAAAGATAATTTGAGTTACAAAATCACGATTCAAAACTATTCGCTTTTTCGCTCCATTTACTACATAAGCGTCATTAACATCACTACTCTAATCTGACATTTCATTGATGTGATAAGTTCTAAAAGAACAGTAAAAAAATTTTTAAAGCCGGAAGTAGAAAATTGACCATCCTCACTGACCTAATGCACATGCTACAAGATCAAACTAAACATGATCAAACTAAACATGATCAAACTAAACATGATCAAACTAAACATGATCAAACTAAAAAAGCAGATAAATGAGAAAAAAGACAAAATGATATAGCATCTGATAAAACTCACTTTTAGATTCTCAAAAAAACAATTGCTAATAGTACTTGTAAATAAGGTGGCTTGCCGCAAAAGATTGTCAATTGACAGGATATCTAGCAAAGTGGGTTCAAAATATTCTCTACAAAATGCTAAACCGCAACTACCCAACCTTTATTCTGAGATCAAAATTCTTTTGCTCTCTGGTTTGTCACTCAACCCCCCAATGATTGGCGAAGTATTAAAAAGCAAATAAAAAATTGTAAAGAACAAAAAAGCTGAATAGAAAATTGTATCATTTTTCCATTGAAACTGGTCCACTTCAATTCTCTTCATAGTAGCAATACAAAAAAAGTTACTCATGAATTTAGCAAAAGACACACACTACAGCGAGAAGCATAAAATCAGAAGATATAGACAAAAAAATTTAATCAGCAATAATTCAAAATAAATATCAATCACATTGAAATAACAACAAACCTGTTAGAAAACCTTAGTTCAACTACAGAACTCCCCAGTTGCTATAAATAGAAGAAGATTGCGAAACTGCTCAATAAGTTTTAAACAAGGCAAAATTAGCTGAAAACTTAATTTATGGACGTAATATTTGATTCAGATGGTCAGAAACACATCATTACTTGTTTAGGAGATTGTGACAAAACACCTTTCACCGAAAAACAAAAAAGTCAAAACAAAGTTTTTCGAAAACGCGGCAGTGATCAAAAATTTGCTCGCATAGTTAAAATTTCTTTGTACGTATTTTTTTTTCAAATAACGGCATCAGCAGAAAACTATTCAGCAATTAAAACTTCAATCTAAGATTGAGATCAATAACTATGCCCCTAAATAAAAAATTAGTGTTAACATGGTTTAGAACAACTAGTTTAACAAAAATAATACTGAACAAAAACTGGTTGGAAACGCCGCTCGTAACTTTCTAAAGCCGGAAGTAGAAAATTGACCATCCTCACTGACCTAATGCACATGCTACATGATCAAACTAAAACGCAGATAAATGAGAAAACACACAAAAATGATATAACATCTGATAAAACTCTTTTATTTTCTAATAAAAGAAGCAATTGCTAATAGTACCTGTAAAACAGGTGGTTTGCCGCAAAAGATTGTCAACTGACAGGATATCTAGCAAACTGGGTTCATAAGGGGAACACCGAGAAAAAAATAGGCGATAAAACAGGAACGAAGGACAAAACGGGAAACTGTTCTCTATAAAATGCTAAACCGCAACTACCCAACAATTATTCTGAGATCAAATTTATTTGCTCTCTGGTTTGTCACTCAACCACCCAATAAACGGCGAAGTAATAAAAAGCAAACAAAAAACCGCAAAGAACAAAAAGCTGAAGAACAGAAAATTGTATCATTTCTTCATTGAAAATGGTCCATGTCAAGTCTCTTCATGGTAGCAATACAAAATTACTCAGGAATTTAGCAAAAGACAAACAAAACAGCGAAAAACATAAAATCAGAAGATAGACAAAAAAATTTAATAAGCAAAAATGTGCTCAACCTTAGTTCAACTACAGAACTCCCCAGTTGCTATAAATAGAAGAAGAATGCAAAACTGCTCAAAAAACTGAAAACTTAATTTTTGGACGTAATATTTGACTCAGATGGTCAGAAACACATCATTACTTGCTTAGGAGATTGAGACAAAAACACCTTTGACAACTGGGGAGGTGATATAAGATCTGATAAAACACACTTAATATCTCAAAAAAGAAACAATTTTTAATAGTACTTGTAACAGGTGGTTTGCGACAAAACATTGTCAATTGACAGGGTATATAGCAAACTGGGCTCATAAAGGGAACAACGAGAAAAAGAATAGGCGAAAAAACAGGAACGAAGGAGAAAACGGGAAACTGTTCTCTATAAAATGCTAAACCGCAACTACCCAACAATTATTCTGAGATCAAATTTATTTTGCTCTCTGGTTTGTCACTCAACCACCCAATAAACGGCGAAGTAATAAAAAGCAAACAAAAAATCGCAAAGAACAAAAAGCTGAAGAATAGAAAATTGTATCATTTCTTCATTGAAAATGGTCCATGTCAAGTCTCTTCATGGTAGCAATACAAAAAAAATTACTCAGGAATTTAGCAAAAGACAAACAAAACAGCGAAAAACATAAAATCAGAAGACAGACAAAAAAATTTAATCAGCAAAAATGTGCTCAACCTTAGTTCAACTACAGAACTCCCCAGTTGCTATAAATAGAAGAAAAATGCAAAACTGCTAAAAAAGTTTTAAACAAGGCAAAATTAGCTGAAAACTTAATTTTTGGACGTAATATTTGACTCAGATGGTCAGAAACGCATCATTAAATGCTTAGGAGATTGAGACAAAAACACCTTTGACAACTGGGGAGGTGATATAACATCTGATAAAACACACTTTTAATATCTCAAAAAAGAAACAATTTTTAATATTACTTGTAGCAGGTGGTTTGCGACAAAACATTGTCAATTGACAGGATATATAGCAAACTGGATTCATAAAGGGAACAACGAGAAAAAGGATAGGCGAAAAAAAAGGAACGAAGGAGAAAACGGGAAACTGTTCTCTATAAAATGCTAAACCGCAACTACCCAACCATTATTCTGAGATCAAATTTATTTTGCTCTCTGGTTTGTCACTCAACCACCCAATAAACGGCGAAGTAATAAAAAGCAAACAAAAAATCGCAAAGAACAAAAAGCTGAAGAATAGAAAAATGTATCATTTCTTCATTGAAAATGGTCCATATCAGTCTCTTCATGGTAGCAATACAAAAAAAAGTTACTCAGGAATTTAGCAAAAGACAAACAAAACAGCGAAAAACATAAAATCAGAAGATAGACAAAAAAATTTAATCAGCAAAAATGTGCTCAACCTTAGTTCAACTACAGAACTCCCCAGTGGCTATAAATAGAAGAAAAATGCAAAACTGCTAAAAAAGTTTTAAACAAGGCAAAATTAGCTGAAAACTTAATTTTTGGACGTAATATTTGACTCAGATGGTCAGAAACGCATCATTAAATGCTTAGGAGATTGAGACAAAAACACCTTTGACAACTGGGGAGGTGATATAACATCTGATAAAACACACTTTTAATATCTCAAAAAAGAAACAATTTTTAATATTACTTGTAGCAGGTGGTTTGCGACAAAACATTGTCAATTGACAGGATATATAGCAAACTGGGTTCATAAAGGGAACAACGAGAAAAAGGATAGGTGAAAAAACAGGAACGAAGGAGAAAACGGGAAACTGTTCTCTATAAAATGCTAAACCGCAACTACCCAACCATTATTCTGAGATCAAATTTATTTTGCTCTCTGGTTTGTCACTCAACCACCCAATAAACGGCGAAGTAATAAAAAGCAAACAAAAAATCGCAAAGAACAAAAAGCTGAAGAATAGAAAATTGTATCATTTCTTCATTGAAAATGGTCAATGTCAAGTCTCTTCATGGTAGCAATACAAAAAAAATTACTCAGGAATTTAGCAAAAGACAAACAAAACAGCCAAAAACATAAAATCAGAAGATAGACAAAAAAATTTAATAAGCAAAAATGTGCTCAACCTTAGTTCAACTACAGAACTCCCAGTTGCTATAAATAGAAGAAAAATGCAAAACTGCTCAAAAAGTTTTAAACAAGGCAAAATTAGCTGAAAACTTAATTTTTGGACGTAATATTTGACTCAGATGGTCAGAAACACATCATTACTTGCTTAGGAGATTGAGACAAAAACACCTTTGACAACTGGGGAGGTGATATAACATCTGATAAAACACACTTAATATCTCAAAAAAGAAACAATTTTTAATAGTACTTGTAACAGGTGGTTTGCGACAAAACATTGTCAATTGACAGGGTATATAGCAAACTGGGTTCATAAAGGGAACAACGAGAAAAAGGATAGGCGAAAAAACAGGAACGAAGGAGAAAACGGGAAACTGTTCTCTATAAAATGCTAAACCGCAACTACCCAACAATTATTCTGAGATTGAATTTATTTTGCTCTCTGGTTTGTCACTCAACCACCCAATAAACGGCGAAGTAATAAAAAGCAAACAAAAAATCGCAAAGAACAAAAAGCTGAAGAATAGAAAAATGTATCATTTCTTCATTGAAAATGGTCCATATCAGTCTCTTCATGGTAGCAATACAAAAAAAATACTCAGGAATTGAGCAAAAGACAAACAAAACAGCGAAAAACATAAAATCAGAAGATAGACAAAAAAATTTAATCAGCAAAAATGTGCTCAACCTTAGTTCAACTACAGAACTCCCCAGTTGCTATAAATAGAAGAAAAATGCAAAACTGCTCAAAAAGTTTTAAACAAGGCAAAATTAGCTGAAAAATTAATTTTTGGACGTAATATTTGACTCAGATGGTCAGAAACGCATCATTAAATGCTTAGGAGATTGAGACAAAAACACCTTTGACAACTGGGGAGGTGATATAACATCTGATAAAACACACTTTTAATATCTCAAAAAAGAAACAAATTTTAATAGTACTTGTAACAGGTGGTTTGCGACAAAACATTGTCAATGGACAGGGTATATAGCAAACTGGGTTCATAAAGGGAACAACGAGAAAAAGGATAGGCGAAAAAACAGGAACGAAGGAGAAAACGCGAAACTGTTCTCTATAAAATGCTAAACCGCAACTACCCAACAATTATTCTGAGATCAAATTTATTTTGCTCTCTGGTTTGTCACTCAACCCCCAATAAACGGCGAAGTAATAAAAAGCAAACAAAAAATCGCAAAGAACAAAAAGCTGAAGAATAGAAAAATGTATCATTTCTTCATTGAAAATGGTCCATATCAGTCTCTTCATGGTAGCAATACAAAAAAAAGTTACTCAGGAATTTAGCAAAAGACAAACAAAACAGCGAAAAACATAAAATCAGAAGATAAACAAAAAAATTTAATCAGCAAAAATGTGCTCAACCTTAGTTCAACTACAGAACTCCCAGTTGCTATAAATAGAAGAAAAATGCAAAACTGCTCAAAAAGTTTTAAACAAGGCAAAATTAGCTGAAAACTTAATTTTTGGACGTAATATTTGACTCAGATGGTCAGAAACGCATCATTATATGCTTAGGAGATTGAGACAAAACACCTTTGACAACTGGGGAGGTGATATAACATCTGATAAAACACACTTTTAATATCTCAAAAAAGAAACAATTTTTAATAGTACTTGTAGCAGGTGGTTTGCGACAAAACATTGTCAATTGACAGGATATATAGCAAACTGGGTTCATAAAGGGAACAACGAGAAAAAGGATAGGCGAAAAAACAGGAACGAAGGAGAAAACGGGAAAATGTTCTCTGCAAAAAGCAAAATCGCAACTACACAGCCATTATTCTAAGAACAAATTTCTTTTGCTCTCTGGTTTGTCACTCAACCACCCATTACTTGGCGAAGTATTAAAAAGCAAATAAAAAATTGCAAATAACAAAAAGCTGAAGAATAGAAAATTGCATCACTTTTTCATGGAAAATGGTCCACTTCTAGTCTCTTCATAGTAACAATATAAGAAGACGTTATTCAGGAATTTAGCAAAAGACAAATACTACAGCGAGAAGCATAAAATCAGAAGATCTAGACAAAAAAAATTTAATCAGCAAATTGCTCAAATTGACTCAATTGTCTTCAACAAAAAGAAATAAAAATAAATATCAATCAAATAGAAATAACACCAAACCTGATAGAAAACCTTAGTTCAACTACAGAACTCCGCAGTTACTATAAATAGCAGAAGAATGTGAAACTGCTCAAAAAGTTTTTAAAAAGTCAATACTACCAAAAAATTAATTTTTGGACGCAATATTTGATTCAGATGGTCAGAAACACATCATTATTTGCTTAGGAGATTAAGACAAAACACCTTTGAGCGAAAACAAAAAATTCAAAACGAGGTGTTTCGAAAACGCAGCAGACATCAAAAACTTTTCTCGCTTAACAAAAAATTCCTCACACGTATTTTTTCAACTAACGGCATCAGCAGAAAACTATTCAACAATTAAATCAATCTAAGATTGAGATCAAGAACAATGCCCCCAAACAAACAATTATTTGTTAACATGGTTGAGAACAACTACTTTACCCAAAAAAACTGAATAAAAAAACTGGTTGGAAAAGCCGCTCGTGATTTTTTAAAGCCGGAAGTAGAAAATTGACCATCCTCACTGCCCTAATGGACATGCTATATGATCAAACTAAACGTGATCAAACCAAAACGCAGATAAATGAGAAAACAGACAAAAATGATATAACATCTGATAAAACTCACTTTTTGTTTCTCAAAAAATTAACAATTGCTAATAGTACTTGTAAAACAGGTGATTTGCCGCAAAAATTGTCAATTGACAGGATATCTAGCAAACTGGGTTCATAAGGGGAACACCGAGATAAAGGATAGGCGATAAAACAGGAACGAAGGACAAAACGGGAAAATGTTCACTACAAAAAGCTTAACCGCAACTACACAACAATTACTCTGAGAACAATATTCCTTTGCTCTCTGGTTTATCACTCAACCACCCAATACTTGGCAATGTATTAAAAAGCAAATAAAAAACTGCAAAGAAAAAGAAAGCTGAAGAATAGAAAATTGTATCATTTTTTATTTGAAAAAGGTCCACTTCCAGTCCCTTCATAGTAACATTACAAAAAAGTGTTATTCAGGAATTTAGCAAAAAACAAAAACTACAGCGGGAAGCATAAAATCGGAAGATCTAGACAAAAAATTTTAATCAGCAATAATTTGCTTAAATTTACTCAATTATCTTCAACAAAAAGAATTCAAAACAAATATCAATCAATAAGAAAGAACACCAAACCTGCTAGAAAACTTCATTTTAACTAAGAGGAATGCAAAAATGCTCAAAAAGACTTAACCAATGCAAAATTAGCCGAAAACTTAATCTTTGGACGTTATAATTGATTGAGATGGTCACTAAAGCATCATTACTTGCTTAAGAGATTGTGACAAAACACCTTTGACAGAAAAAAAAGTCAAAACAAGGTGTTTCGAAAACGCCGCAGTGATCATAAGGTTTTGCTCGCTTAGCAAAAATTTCCTCACACGTACTTTTTCAAGTAACGGCATCAGCAGAACATAACCGACTAATCGTCGGATGAATTGCTCTCGAACGACTAGTGGGAGCTCTAATCAATTGCAGCCTGCTTTAGTCGGGGGGGGGGGAGGAGGATGAGGGGGAGCCTAAATGGGACGAAGAAGTTCAATAGTGGGCTTCAAAATAACCACATTAGGGGTTAACATATTAGGATTTAAAGTAAAAAATCGCACTAGTTTTGGCGCGCTTTTCATTTGACTTTTAGTATTAAATTGAAGCCTTTTTGAATTCAGCTGCTTGAAATTGTGATTGAGAGGGAATTTTACAACACGCGAAACACAAAGTCAAGGGCGTAAAAGTCACTCGAAAAGTCAAAACTGTCAAGCGAAAATTTTGCATAAAAAACGACACAGACGTTTACAACAATTGCTATGAACTTCGTTCAAGAGCAATTAAAAACTATTCAACAATTAAAACTCTAAGATTGAGATCAACAAAAATGCCCCTGAACAAACAATTAATTGTTAAAATGGTTTAGAATAACTACTTAACACAAAAAAAACTGAAAAAAAAACGAGTTGGAAAAGCCGCTCGTGATCAAAATATTTTGCTCGATGAGCAAAAACTTTGTCACACCTACTTTAACTGCTCTCTCAAAAATGCAGCATGAACTGAAAATTACTCTCTATTCTTTGCTCTTCAATTTTTTCAGCGGTTTGACCTATTAATTGGTTTTCGCATGCGGCATTGACTTCTATATCTTGTTTTAAATACACTCCAAACAATTTTCGATAAAATAAAGCCGGAAGAATTCTGGAAATCATTCGAATAAGAAAATTGACCCTAAAAAATGACATCAGGATACTTCTATTTATTCATACGAAGCATGTTGAAAACATGGCAGGATAAAAATTAATAGAAAGCGTGACAACAAAACTGGTAATGCGTCTGAAAAAATTCTGTTGCTACTCCAAAACAACTGATGACAAAATTCTTCAGATACGGTTGAGGCAGAATACCTAGTTTTTAATCATTAACAGTCTACCAAATGACAAAAAAACAGCAAAATTGGTTTATATAAAAAAATCCAAGCTAAGGAAAACGAAATGGAGCGCGAAGTCAAAAATTAAATTCGCGCAAACATTGTTGAGGAAAAACATTGTTGAAAACCAATGTTGAGAAAAATTTATTACTTCTTCTGTTCAAACTTCTACTCAACCAACACCCCTGAAAGACAGTAAACAACCAACGCGATGAACAAAAATAGAACCTGAACAAAATGGGACATGGGTAAATTGGTATTGTTCATTGAAAAATTTCCTTTCTAGCATTTAGTGGCAATTTTCAAGAGCAGTTATAAAGCAATTCTAAATAAAAGACAGCAAACGAATAAAAATATAGCCGTAAACCACAAAATCAGTAGAAAAGAAAAAGACAAAAAAAGAAAAAAATGACCAAAAAAAGCTGCTAAGAACGCGTCCAACATGTCAAAATTGTAAAAAAATATCTCAAAACTGAATATAAAGTAAGATTGAACCGTTTCCTTCAGATGGCGAAGAACGCTCTCAAAAGGCACTATTACTAGTTTAGATAATTGTGACAAAAATCTTTAACCGCCAAAATTAAGCTCAAAACGCGAGTTCAAACTTAGAAACTGTTTTGGAAGTGCCGCACGTGATCAAAAACATTCACTATCTCAGCGAAAATTTTGTCACACCAAATTTTCTTGCTCTCTCTCTCTCTCTCAACAAAATCGACATGAACAGAAAAAACGATCTCTTCTCCCTGCTCTGATGGTTTTTGTCGGCAATTTGACCTAATACCTTTGTGTTAACGTTTTTTCAAATACACCAAAAAAATTAGCGATAGAAGGACGCTACACTAATACTACGAGTCGTACAAAGACGCACCACCAATACTTATCTTCGAGTCGTCAAAAAAGGTACCAATTCAATTTAAATCCTTTGGATTGTAAAAAAGGAGAGCGCTTGAATAATAGCCGTTAAGAGGCTGACGCTATTCAATAGAGCATTTTTTTAAATTTTTTAAAAATGAATACATCTAAATTGAAGAAATGCTTTAAAATAAAACAAATGAATTCTAATCGGAAACATAGCCGGCATATTGCCGGAAAATAGCCGCGATAGACGCTTGTGGCTCACCATGAATTCAAAACATACCCGGCAGATTGCCGGAAAATAGCCGCCGTTGATTCCAATAAGCATGATTGGGATTGAAATAACAGAAGATATTGAAAAAAAAAAGAATTTTGTACAAAAACATTTTTTTAAGTCCGATTTATTTTGATGGCATTTCGTAGTTCTTCTGTTTCTTAGAGAGAGAGAGGCTACAGGGGCTACTATCAATAACAATAAGCATTAGAGATGGTAAATAAGACTTATAGGAACGACGTTCAAATAGCGGGCATCTAAAATTGGGCTTTATGGGTTTATCCCGTTTCTATTTCTGACTTCAATTTTTATACTGACTCTGTTCATTTTGAATTGCTTTGCTGAGCAGCTGATGTTCAAATTCACTTTTAGCAGAATGAGAGAAGAGAGAAACTAGCCTAGAGAAGTCAAAAAGATTTCACGCAAAATGTTGAAAAGGCGGCAAAATGAGGTAAAGCGAAACATTTTTTTATTCGACGAAGTAAAAAAAAAATAGGAGCGCTATAATAGCCGGCTGAGAAGATGAGGGCGGCTATTAACAACTAAAGAAATAAGATTGACAGATCGATCACCAGCTTTTTAATAGACCACTAGACTTTTTGGGTTAGATTCGGACTGTCATTTTTACGAGACTTTTACATTTTTACGAGACCTAATGGAGCTTTTTCAAAATTAATATTCGATATTAAAACTCAAGACTATTACTCAGGAATTAGGGCATAAAAATTTGGCACTACTTAGATGCACACTATTGACCTTTAATTAGTAAATGTTCATAAAATTTAAAGTTCCATAAAAAAGCTCAGGAGTCATTTTTTGAGTGAGGTAAGTCAAGCAATCGACCTAAAAGCAGAATTGACGTCACGAACACAAATTTTAACTATAAAGCAGTAGAAGTCACTGAAGTCATTGAAAAAGTCAATTCCAAGAAGTCAGGGTAAGACAAAACAAAAATCTGTTAGACGATAAAACAAAATTAGGAGCGCAATAATAGCCGCCTGGAATTGCTGACTCGGCTATTAAAAACCTTTAGAATTCCTTTAGTAAACCTTTAGAATTAGTAAACCTTTAGAATTCATTTTCAGATGCATTTACTCATACAATTTCGGTCTTAATTGAAAACTGCTCGACTAAGGACTTGATAAGACGCAGTTCCTTGCCTAATTTTTGTTCCTCTGTTGAAGTCATTGTGAATTCGTCACTCTTCAGATGCAAATTGATGTTAGTTGACGAAGGTGTGCCAAAGGGACAGCATTGTGTGAGAAAGGCAGCGATATCATCCACTTTCCTGTCGAAGAGAGATTTCTCTGGTGATTGGGCGAATGGGGCCAAGTAGGACATGAGTGATGTCAGCAGTTCGTATGCTATT
This sequence comes from Convolutriloba macropyga, assembly GCF_964194025.1. Taxonomy (NCBI): domain Eukaryota; kingdom Metazoa; phylum Xenacoelomorpha; order Acoela; family Convolutidae; genus Convolutriloba; species Convolutriloba macropyga. The sequence goes on along the minus strand of NC_134478.1, from coordinate 30,183,302 downwards.
ACAACTGATGGCAGGAAGAACGACTCATTCGCCGATTCTAAAGTAGAAGGTTCCTAAATTTTTCCAGTATTTCTTTGTCTTTTGGTACAAGAAAAATTGTTTCGAAACTGCTATAACGAAACTATTTTTCTCTCAATGTCTAGCACTTAAAAAGCAATATGAATCAATTATCAATATGAGAAAAGTCATCGTGTTCATTACTAATGAAACAAACCATAATCCAAAGAAACTTATAAAAATCGGACTAAAACATCTACATTGATTTAATATACAGACCTCACTTCAGGTCAAAAAACGAGGAAAGAAATGCTGGAGTTAATAAAAGTAAATTAGCATATACACTTCACTCAATTTCACTTTCAGGTCCAACGCCACCTAAACACAAGGTACTTCTGGTTAAAAGACCTCAAGAAACCAATTCTCATCGAGTCTCAAAGAAGCAAGAGAAGGCCATTAATAGCTCCGTTCGTCTAAGCTATCGCAGCCAGTAATAATTGAAAGCTCAAATTCGACATATTCAGGTCATGTTCCAGCACGAAACTTTTCCTATCGATTGTTTTATTCTTAATTATATTCCAGAGCAATTCGATGATTGATTTGTTCTTATTACCTATCAGAAAGGTAGAATTCCTTTTGTTATTGTGCACTTCAGAATAAATTCCAACATTTAATTACAAGAACTTCACAATTGAGAGTATAACCAAAATTTCAGTGTTCAACAACTCACCTATTTTTCGGTCGATCATGCACACAGCTGTGGCTACTAGTTCTCCCTGTTGGATAATCACCACTGGCCATAACACTGCACCCACGTACACCTGTTACCAGATAGAACAAAACCCTTTCGAATCTCTTCTATCGTTTAAATACAACTTGGAATTTTTCGCTTTCCTGTTATTTACTTTATTGAAAAATCCTGCATTGAGATTGACAATCAGCTGATATGATTTTTTTGAAAGGAATCAATAATACTAATGGTGCATTCCTAATGAAAGGAGAACAAAATTTAAGGATTCTTCAGATTGTTTACTTCATCAGTGCGGCTAGAGCAAAAAAGCTTCAGAAGAGACCAGATTGAATTTTACCTCATCCATTGGCACTTCGTAAACAGGAGCATTCAGCTCACTCATTTCCACTTTGGATTTGAGCACGAATCGATCATTGTCATGCAGGATAACATCCAAAATTCTGTTCCCAAATAGAGATCAATTGTTTCCTTATTTTCGATACATTTGAAAACGTCGAGTGGCCAAGACGAAAATTATATCGCAGAGTTATCAATGATTGCTGCCTGCACAAAAGACTACTACGACCTGCAATAGTAACAGAAATACCATGTAACATAACATAAATAATAGCAAAGCCAACCAATTAACCCAAAAGCCTCGTTTTTTAGTATTCTCTCTTTTAGACACTGCATTAGCTTTTGTTTTTTTAGCCACTGCAGCATCCTCTAAATTCAGCACATGTGTTAAATGATGAACCCTCTTCAATTGAAACAGCGAAAAAAGTCATTTCAGAGTAGAAACTGCGACTTAGGCCAAACTAAAAACATGCAAGACAGGTGAAGGAAATAAATGACAAAGAAAAACACGTCATAAATTATAACCAAAGAATTTGGTAATAGCAGACTTCAAAATTATAACCTAAATCCTAAATTATAACCTAAATTATAAATTTCTTATCCTAAAAATAAGAAATTGGAAATAGTAGACCTTGAAAAATTTTAGACCTTATTACTATCAGCTCTGTGCGATCAAATCTTCATGCAGATAATTAAATTTACTTCTACTTTTTTAACCTCTAATGACGTCATTTGAAGTCCCCTTGGTGAATTCAGTGAGGCGGGCTGTGCAATAATAATGGGCCTTGAATCGGAGAATGAGTTTTTCTTCTCTGGCCTAATTTTGAAGTAGTCTGTCTTTGTTTTGGACAAATTACTTCAAAATTAGGCCAGAAAAGAAAAAATCATTCTCCGATTCAAGGACCATTATTAATGAATAGCTCACCTCACTGAATTCACAAAGGGGCTTCAAATAACCTCCTTAGAGGTGAAACACGAAGAAGTAAATTGTAATTATCCGCATAAAGATTTGATCGCACAGACCTGACGAAAGCAGTGCAAAGATAGAACGCGTCAGAGTACATAAGCTTGCGTTTTCTGTTGCGCAATTCTAAGTGTCTCCATTGAAAAATGATACATCTCAGCAGGGGTGTCTTATAGCTAAGCTCAAGGGAAGGTAGGAAAATTCTTCAGAAGTCGTTCAGCCGTTCCTCATGAACAATGGCGGAGGATGAGTTTTCAGTAGGTACGTTTATTCGCACCAACCTATATCCTCGCAGGCAGAGAAAATAGCTTTGAAGGAGAGCGATGCTCATTTTGGTCCAAATGAGGATATAACGGCGTTCCCTGCGCTTTCGCTGATTTTTGGCGGCGATTCGTTCGAGCTTTTGTTTCTGCAGGGCCCTTGCTGCCAGTGAAGCCAAAGACTAGAGATTATTATATAACACAATGACTACAATTGAACAAAATGACAAGTTACACCAATTTCGACGCACTTTTCATTTGAATTTTACTGGTCAACTGCAGTGCCGCCACGTGAGTTAAGCTGCTGACACCTGTGAATGAGAGAGACATTTAAATCACGCAAAACGAAAGTCAAGAGCGTAAAAGTCACTCGAAATTTCAAAACGGTCAGGCGAAAAATTTGCATAACAAAGAACAACACGTTTACAATAACTGCTTCAACCTTCTTTCGAGAGAAATTAAAAATCTATAGGTACGGGGATTCTATTTGCAAAAGCAAGTTATGATTGCAAGAGCAAAATGAGAGGTGCTGAAACCATCAAATAAGTAAAAAAAATACTGATCATTGGAAAGCATCCCATCAACAAACCGATTAACAACCATAATAAAAGCAACAAAAAATGAAAGAATTAGAGGCAATTCACAGACATTTTGTGATAATTCACGTAATAATAAGATTTTTTTTTGAAAAATTTTGAAACAGATGATAACCTTCAAATCGGTATAATCGCGCAGTGATAGGGATTACCATCATAGGCAATTTTTCATTTCAAAAAGCGAGCAATACACAAAGCTGGCGGATTGCAGAAAATAGCTGCAATAGATTTGTAGATCTCTAGTATCAAAAAACAGTAAAAAAAAACAAACCAAGATAATCTTTTTTAAATGCTGAGATCTTATATGTTTATTATCTGTTTAACCTATTGCAGCTTCTATTAGCTGGTCTAAAAAATCCTTCAACTAGTGACACGCACCCATATGACCTCAGCTCTTTGAATTTAAGTACCGAAAGGTCAATTTCTTCAGTGACGAAGTCATTTTTGAGAGTGAGTTAAGTCAAGCGTGACCAAAAATTAATCACGCCAATGAACAAAAGAACACTCTCCGCTCACCACTTACGCAATAATGTTGAAATGACATGAACGAAGGAAAACAAAGCAGATATGAAATGATTTTGACGTCATATGGTCGAAACAAAAATCCTACTGACGAATTAAAAAAAAACAAAGCAGGACAAGTCCTGACGTACAGTTGAAAGAATTTTCATTGACTAAACAAAAAACCAAACACAGAACGGACTATGAGTGAATTGGGAAAACAATTTAAAAAAAATCAGATGAAAAAACAGAAAATGCCGTAAAAAATGCCGCTAGGGAGAACAAAAAACCATTTATTAGGAAAACCATTTAGAAAAAAATCCGATCCAAAAAATCGAAAAAACAGTAAAAATCAAAGTGAAATTGCCACATGTGAACAAAAAACACTAGCAAGAAAGCGAATTTTTGTTCAAACACCGTTTTCTCAATCTACTTTAAATTTAGAGCGAAAAAATTTCACGCCGCAGAACCACTCGCTTTTTCACTCCACTTCCTGTTCCGGCGTGACCAAAATCACTACTCCAATTTGACTTCAAAAACCACTAAAATGTGTGATCAGATCTTAAAAAAAAGACAGCGCCCCAATACAATTCAAATTCTTTGAATTGTAGAAAACATAGCAGGACAAGTGCTGGCCTACATTTCAAATATTTTTCCTTGACTAAACAAATAAATAGCCCAAGAACACAATATGAATGGATTGTGACAATTGGGAAAAAATCAGATTAAAAAAATCAAAAATGTCAAAATGCCGCATGTGAACAAAAAATAACTGGAGAGAAAGCGAATTTTTGTTCACACGTCATAGGCTACAGAAAAACTTATTGTGCTTTATGACTTCGGAAATGCTCTCATTTCTTTTAACGAAAAACGGTCGGGCAAAAAACCTTGTGAAAGAACCACTACATTATGCTTCAAGAATTGTTCGAACGCAAATAAACAGGATAATTCAACAGCAATAAAAAATTGAATCACGTTACGATTTCAGCAAATGATACTTTGCAACTGAGGTCTCCAAGAAGTTCTTGGAACTTGAAAAATACACCATAATGCCGTTTGATGTTATTCAGCGCTTGCATAAATCCTCCTGGCAAGTTTTACGTCAGTCTTTTGTAACTAAATAATGATGGTTATCACAGTTATAAAAAAAATATACAGGTGACCATATACCTCGAAAACACTATTGACTAAAGAATCCATCCACCATTTTTGGTGCATGGTGGATCACTCTGTAGAAAATAGCACTAGGTTTTCCCAAAGTACATTTTTAATGGTTTTAGAGAACTCTTTCGCAGGTGGCCAACAAAGGAAACAAATTTTCAAACAATACCCTTTCATTTTTATAGATCTACAACACTGATGAACAGGAAACTTTCATAGTAAACTCCATCTACATTTTTTTCAGTTCTATAGGCGGAAATCTGGAAAGTGAACGCAAAACCGCATATAGATTAGCGCAGAATACTATTGATAACTCAGTGATGCAGACGGCACACGTTTTGTTGCAGCTTCAAGTCCGCCGAGATTTTACGAAGTGATCACAAGCTCAAAAAAAGCTCAAGCATGTTAGTACGTTCAAAAAGACTGACGTAAAAATTCTCAAGAGAATTTATGCAAACGCCGAATAACACCAATCTGCATTGTGGTGTATTTTTCCAAATTTAAGAACTTATTAGAGACATGTTGCAATGTTTCCTTTGCTGAAATCGGAACGTGCTTCGTTTATGTGAAATCATATTTAAGGCATAAATTGCCAGGACATAGCCGGCAGATTTGCCCAATAGCTGCGAAAGAATAGACTTGCCTGCCGTATAACAGAGATAGAAACAGATACAGATCGAAATTGAAAAATCGACCTCGCACAAAAAGCTATGTAAAAAACAAAGTACCCTTTACTGCACATATGAGTTCCTTTGACCTTAAACTAATTCAAATCAAACTTCAAGTTTTAAACTTCAAAAGTAATTTTATTGAGTGAGGTAAGTCACGTATGATCAAAATCTAATCACGCAAATGAAATTAAAACCTTTGCTAGAGAGAGAATGAGAAATGACGTCACGCGCGCAAGCGCCGTTAGTGAGAGGAAGAAGTCCTTCAGAAAAGTTGACTTTTTCAGCTTTGCTGTGGGAACAAATGTAAAACGAAAAAGAGCGTCAGACGACGAAACAAAAACATAGCAGGACAAGTCTAAGACTTGCAATTCAACAAATTTTCATGAAGCAAACAAACAACTAGACATAGAACAGACTATGAGTGAATTGGGAAAACCATTTCTAAAAAAGATTTAAAAAAAATTTAAAAAAAAAACAAAATCAATGTCACAAAGCCGCATGTGAACAAAAAACCACTAGAAGGAAAGTGAAATTTGGTTCAAACAAAAAAACTAGGCCTAGAATGAACTATGAATGGATTAGGAAAACTATTTAGAAAAAATTCCGATCCAAAAATCGAGAAAACAGTAAAAATCAAAGTGAAATCGCCGCTCGCTTTTTCGCTCCACTTCCTGTTTCGGCGTGAACAAAATCACTACACCAATTTGACTTCAAAAACCATGAAAATGTGTGAACAGATCTTAAAATAAAGACAGCGCCCCAATACAATTCAAATTCTTTGAATAGTAAGAAAAACCAAGAGCACTGCAATATAGCTCCGCTCAGCTTACAGCTATAAAGATGCGTTACGATTCAATGCAACAGTGAGTATGAAATTGAGGATATTAGATGTACTCAATAATCAAGACACGGAAACAATTGCCTTCTTCCAAAGAAGTCATAATCCAAAGGCATCTTGACGTATTCTTGTTGTTCCATTGTTAACATACTCCTCCTCTCCACGGAAGGGTACCTCTTTGCGAAGACCAACTCCAATGCCAATTTTTTATCATCCTGACTCGTATCAGCAACAAACCGATAAATAGTAATTCCCCTTAACGACATTGCTGATAATGTCTTTAGCAAATCAACCGGCACCCGATAAAATAATTATATAACCTTGTGGAGAAAGAGTTTCCCAAAAGAGAACAAAGGACAGAAATTATACATTTTAAAATAATTAAAACCAATAAGTGAAGTCATATTTCAATAACAACATTGCTGTTGCCTATTAGTTATTATAGAGATACGCAAAAGACAGCTCAGCTACAATCCACGTGAAATACTGAACATGGTCCGTGTTTAAGAAACAACTTCATAGTGCAATACAAACAGTAGTTTGCATGGTTAGCGATTCAATATAAATCTACGTTTCTCATTCTTCAAATCTAATGTTAGATCAAACTTAGAACGCAATGCAATTAAGTTACATGGACAGGTTGCATTCAACAAACTGAAGAATGATGTTTAGAAAAATGGGCATAGACCTACATCTTAAATGATAATAGATATTCCAATTTATAATACTCATATTCAGGAACGCATTCCATTAACATAAATAATTTTTCGACAATGTCTGTTGCATCTTCGCCAAAACTAAACCATCGAGTGGATTCTTATTTGCAAAGATTTTGATGCATTTTGAAGGCACCTTTTTGGCATCTAATTAGAGAGCATCATTTCAGACTGCATTTCATTTTTAAAACCAACAAAATGGACAAACATAAACCGACCAGCAACGGATGATTTGATCTCGAACGACAGGCGGGGGGTAATTCAATTTATAGGGGATGCAATTAGAAAAATTTTTCATGAAAGCAAAAAAAGCTCTTTTCTGCTAAGGCCCCCCGCCCTATTTAGCCGCTATTTTGCATCCCCCAAAAGTTTTCACGAATTGTAAAAGCGATATTCGCATTTTATCGCAACAATATTGTCTAGGTAGATTGACCGCACTTTTAGAATAGTTTCCCAACAAAACTCAGAAATATAAAGCCCGTAATGTAGCTGATAACACCAAAAATGATATATTACAGAAATTTATACGAATGCTTAATTATATGCAACAAAATTTAGTTTTTGAAATACGGAATACTCCTTCAAACCACAGCTGTGCTACCTTTTAATAAATGCATAATGTTCATATATGCAAAAACCTCCAGCAATACAATCTGACATCGTAACTACTAAGCTGTTCCGCCTTTAGCACTAGCAATTGAGATTACGCAAAATTAAGAATGTCACGCGTGAAGAATCACTCAAAGGCGAAGAATGTTCCGGATCAAAAGCTCAAAAACAGTCCAGCAAAAATTATACATAACAAGACAAATTACAATAATTGCTTCAATCTTAGTTCGAGAGCAATTAAAAATATACACAAGAGGAATTAATACCAAACAAAAGCATTTAGCTGAACAGCTCAAGAAGTCAACTGCTTCATACCATTACGAAAGATGAACTGCAGAAAATTCTCAATCCACGCAAACCTTAGAAGAGAATATATCTTAATTAACGCTATAAAAAAACTTGTTCCTAAAAATACTATTATACCAAAAACAAACAGATCTATTCTGTTTCGGCACCCCAGCTTAGTGCGCATAAATCTTTTATGACGCCCAGTCGCACGTGCTATTTTCTTACATAGTAACGTGCTATATAACAACATAATATTTGTAACTCGGGTAAAAAAAACACGGGGGGGGAACAGAATAGATCCAAACAGAAATTAACGATTCACTGTTAAGAAATTCCTTGCAATTTAATTTTTTCAGTTACAGGAAAAATCAACTTACTTAAAAGGCTGGCTTCAATCCAATATAGAAACAAAAAAACAGCAAAGAGTTGTGTAACCGATTGTAAATGAAATTCATAGATTATGTAACTGAATGAGCTATATTTATTATTACTGAGAAATACCAAAACCGATTTCCCACTAAATAAAACTTCAAACACGGTTCAAAATCATTCACTTAGACTAATTTCGCTTTTTTGAATGAATTGGATTAGTGGCCGATCTCAGACTGACCCATCAGAAATAAAGCTAGATTTGCCGTTTTGATGCCGATTTTTGCCTTGCGGTTCTCGAACAACACGCCTTTTCCATGCCGTTTTATCCATGCTTTTTCTAAAATGCACTTGAATAAAGTTTTTAGGAGTGTTTTCACCCCTTTTTCTGTTGCCACGACCCGAACGGTCAATAAAATAGTCGTAGAAGCTATTTATCAGTTTTAAATTCGAATTGTATTTGATTTATAATTAAGTTCACAAGTTATGGACGTGGTCTCGAAAATTCTTTCGGTTTTGAAGCAACAAATTGTGCCCCTTTGAAAGAAAAAAGCCCCTCCAATTCGAAGGATTATACATAACGAAACAATAAGGAAAGATATGACCAACCACCAGTGCTGATGTGACCGACAAAACCACGCGAGACAAAAATTTTTGGAAAACTGGGTTGAGATGAGCTGCAGTGCAAAAAAATAGATGTCCCAACATTGACAGGGTGCCATAAAGTGACCGACTAAAGGCACTTGTGCGCCCTACAACGGATTGATCATAGAGAAGTCAGCAAAGAACTGTACAACTGAACCCAATTCAATATTGATGCTTTTCGACGCAGTAAATTGATATCAACCAGGCAAAACTAGCAACCCCTTAACCAGTAAGGTAAAACAGTTTCCAAAGGGATAAAGTTTTGTCAGGTTTCTGTCATTTTTTGCAAATAAAAAAATCAGAATAACGCTATAATTTTTCTTTAACTGCTCTGATTTTCTTCTTGTCCTGAACACAGACTTATCAAAAATTTTTAAGAAAACATTTACAAGATTTATCATTTTGAGCTTAACCAATTACTTACTGACACGACACGCATAAGAACGATTTTCATTTTAACCTTAAGCTCAATTTTGATTTTCATTTTAAAATCACTACATCACGCCGTAAAACTTTGCCTGAAAAAACACGAAAACATTACAGACAAAACGTACACGTATTACTGGGTTTATATTTCAACTGCAGTCCCGTCAAAGAGCGTAACACTGCTCATTTTCAGTTGACTCCTTTCCTTCCTGATAAAAAAGGCTGGCCATATGGTTGACGTAGTTAGCAACTCGTGGTCTTCTCATGGCAGCAAAAAAAAACAAGCCATCAACACCTGCGCAGCTAATTTTTGCGCTTGGAAAAAATACGAGCGAATCAAAACTATACTGTATTGCCCGGTGAGGGAATTTCTGATATTTCTGATCAGCTCAAACGTCAAGCTCTACTTACCATCAAAACAGTTAAATATATTGCGTCGTGCCGTAAACAAAAAGTTCCTCTGCGGAGAGCTTACAGCAACGCTTAAACTAAACATACCCAGCAGATTGCCGGAAAATAGCCACCGTTGATTCCCATAGCTCTACTGGGATTGAAAGAAAAGAAAATATCAACAAAAATTGATTTTTGTATTAAAACATTTTTAAGTGCGATTTATTTTGATGTCATTTCGTAATTGAGCATACTCCTGTCTCTCAGTGAGAGGCTACAGGGTCTAGTATCAATACCAATAAGCATTATAGATAGTGACTAAAACTGAGAACAAAGTTCAAGTACCTAGCATCTAAAAATAGGCTTTATTGGTTTATCCCGTTTCAATTTCTGACTTTGATTTTTTATACTGACTCTCTTCAGTTTGAATAGCTTTGCTGAGCAGCTGCTGTTTAAAAGGACTTTGAGCAGAATGACAGAAGAGTGAAACTAGCCTAGAGAAGTCAAAAAGATTTCACGCAAAATGTCGAAAAAGCGGCAAAATGGGTAAAGCGAAAAAAAGTTCGACGAAATAAAAAAACACAGCAGGACAAGTCCTGACGTACAATTCAAAGAATTTTCATTGACTAAACAGAAAAACTAGACTTAGAATGGACTATGAGTGAATTGAGAAAACCATTTTAGAAAAAAAAAACAGATAAAAAATAAGAAAAAACAGAAAATCAATGTCAAAATGCCGCATGTGAACCAAAAAAAACTACTAGCGAGAAATGAAAAATTAATTCAAACAAAAAACTAGGTCTAGAATGAGCTGTGAATGAACTGTGAAAACCATTTAGAAAAAAATCCGATCCAAAAAATCGAAAAAACAGTAAAAATCAGAGTGAAATTGCCGCATGTGAACAAAAAACCACTACCGAGAAACCGAATTTTTGTTCAAACACCGTTTTCTCACTCTACTTTAAAATTAGAGCGAAAAAAATTCACGCCGCAAAACCACTCGCTTTTTCGCTCCAATTCCTGTTTCGGCGTGACCAAAATCACTACTCCAATTTGACTTCAAAAATCATGAAAATGTGTGAACAGATCTTAAAAAAAAGACAGCGCCCCAATACAATTCAAATTCTTTGAATTGTAAAAATAGGAGCGCTATAATAGCCGGCTGAGAAGATGAGGGCGGCTATTAAAAACTAACAATAGTGCTAAGGCGTAAAGACTCTTCCGGTACTTAGTCACACGTTCCCGACCAAAAAAACCTCTCCAAAGGACGTCGTAAAACGCCCGCTCCGTAAACGTAGCACTTTCGATGCAGCAGAGTCAACTGAAAATTTGGCAACTTAAAAATTCCGTAGTCCTGCGCTGTTGCTTGAGTGCATCCACGAATTGGGGTTGTTTTGTAACTGCTTTTTTGCAGTAGCCCTCTGCAATCGTTTCCATTCAATTTTTTCGTGTTTTAACGGCTATTTCTTCGTTAAGTTTTTCCGTTAATGTTCTATTGCATTGTATTTTGTGTATCTTTGTATGCTGTACAAGGTTTGATTAAAACAGTATACACATTGTTTGTGTTTAGGTCCTTCTTTTCTAGGTTGTGACTCAGTGGCCTTAACCTTTCCGAACTTTCTATTATTCTAGTGCTTGAAAGTCATGGTCAGGTTTACAAATGTGGCTTCATAATATCATCACCTACAAAATAGCTCTTAAGAATTGATCAAAAACTTAAAACATAACCGACAGACGAATTGCTCTCAAACGTCCAGCGAGGAGTTGGCTTCAGTAGTACCCAGCTTGGGAGATGCTAGTATTGAGGGGGGGGGGGGGGGGAGAGCGGACATGGGTGCAGAGTGTGGGGTGTCCAGCGGATTGTAGGGGGGGAGGAAGGGTTGGGAAAGTTGTACGAGTGGGTTCCAGTTCAAACCAGCAGGTGGAGGAGGGTGGACTGGGTACGTGTTGGTGGTGGGGGCGGGTCTCAGGGGTGGGGTGACTGAGGTGGTCAAACTTTTAAGATTAAGAACCTCCTTTAAGACCATGAAGTTGTCTCCTCAAAACAGTTTTAGAGAAGGCATTCTTAGTAACTGGTAAGGCGTAGGAATATAAGAGCACCTTATGCCCTCCGGGCGTTACCTGTTTACCCCGCTTTGGAGGACGAAAAGTCATATGGGTTACATGAAAAATCGGTCAGGCAAAAAATCAAATAAAAAACCACAGGACTAAAATAATTGCTAGAAACTTCTTTTGAGAGCAATAAAAAACAGACAATAGAGAAAACATTTGCTCAAATTTACTCAACTTTTCGGTAACAAAACCAACACAAAATTATTAATAATCTAAATGAAAGAACTGCCAAAAGAACCAATTTTAACCAAAAAAACTCCCCAAAACCGATAGAAAAATAAAGAATATAACTGCAAAAAAGAAGCTTAAATCAAGGCAAAGGGCTTAGAAAAGCACTATTAATAGTTTAGATATTTGAGAAAAACGCCTTGGACTGACGAAATTGGATTTAAAACTTTTGAAACTGATTTGAAAAAGCCGCACGTGATTGCTCGCTTGGCGGCAATTTTTTTACACCTACTTTTCTCGCTCACTCTCAAAAACGTGACATGAACGGAAAACCACTCCACTCTCTCCTCAGCAATTTGACCATATCACTTTGTTTTCACGCATTTCACTTCCGGTTCCAACTACACTCTACAAAAAATAACGATCAAAACATAGCCGGCAGATTGCCGGAATAGCTGCGAAAGAATAGACCTGCGTGCCATATAATAGAGATAGAAACAGATACAGATCTAAATTGAAAAAAAAATCGACGCCGCTCAAAAAACTAGGCTAAAAAACATTCAGCGATGAATTAATAAAGCTTGTTAAAATTCATTCCACAGAAGCCTCTTATTAGGGACCTTTACTGCACATATGAGTTCCTTTGACCTTAAACAAATTCAAATTTAACTTAAGTTTTAAAGTGCAAAAGTCATTTTATTGATTGAGGTAAGTCACGTATGATCAAAATCTAATCACGCAAATAACCTAAAAACTTTCGCTAAAGCGAGTGAGAAATGACGTCACGCGCGCAAATGCCGTTAGTGAGAGGAATAAGTCATTCAGAAAATTTGACTTTTTCAGCTTTGCTGTGTGAACAAATGTAAAACGAAAAAAAGAGCGTCAGACGACGAAACAAAAAACATAGCAGGACAAGTCCTGACGTACAATTCAAAGAATTTTCATTGACTAAACAGAAAATTAGACCTAGAACGGACTATGAATGGATTGGGAAAACCATTTAGAAAAAAATCCGATCCAAAAAATCGAAAAAACAGTAAAAATCAAAGTGAAATTGCCGCATGTGAACAAAAAACCACTAGCGAGAAAGCGAATTTTTGTTCAAACACCGTTTTCTGACTCTACTTTAAATTTAGAGCGAAAAAATTTCACGCCGCAAAACCACTCGCTTTTTCGCTCCACTTCCTGTTTCGGCGTGACCAAAATCACTACTCCAATTTGACTTCAAAAATCATGAAAATGTGTGAACAGATCTTAAAAAAAAAAGACAGCGCCCCAATACAATTCAAATTCTTTGAATTGTAAAAAACCAAGAGCACCGCAATATAGCTACGCTCACTCAGCTTACAGCTTCGCAGCTATAAAAAGACTACCAAAATTCATCTCCATTCGTAATAGAAAATAGATCACAATTACTCCTCTTCGAGTCGTAAAAAGGAGAACGCCTAAATAATAGCAGTTGAGAGCCTGAAGGCCGCTATTACAAACCGTTTGAAAAATATGCACGCCTCAAAACTACTCGCTCCTTTTTCTTCTGATTGACTCCACCACTACTAATTCTTCGGATTGCTACATTTCGGAAATTATTACTAGTTGGGAAAAATATCACTTTTGCTTATTTAAAAAGAAATGTTGAGACGAAGAAAACTCAACCGATGTCAATTACTTCCCGATTACGATTATTACAAAAGCACGTTCCCTCTCAAATCAATTTAGGAAAAATACCAAATGAAACAAATTTAAATTTTATTGGATATGTCAAAGTTTGTGAAATGCTGAGAAACTTTAATTAAAGTCTGTTAGCTTCCAAAAACGTCAAGTTCATTAATTGATTCATAAATTTGTGAAATCTCTATATACAATTGCAGAGATGGCAGCAACATCAGATCAACTGCTTGATGTGAATTAATTCATCTATTGATTTGGCTAATTGGAATGATTTCTGCTGATTGATTCATTGGGATTCTTCTTTCTTTTGAAGTGACAGTTGGAACCCATTGCCATGGTTATGATTTCCTATTTTGAATGCATTCACAGCAGATATGGCATTCATTGGGGTCTAAAAAACAATTCACTTGCTGACCATAATGAAGAAGCCAGATTCCAGTTTTAAGTCTCAGTTCACCCTTGTAATCCAAATTGATGAGAGGAAAGATTACAGATTCCATCTTTGACCTCAGCTAAATAAGCTTACGCAATTGGGCTATGTATTCAGTCTGAACAATCCGTTCACCAATTGGTTTCAGATTAAACTTCAATCCTCGTTTATTATCAGAAAAAATAGGATACTAAAAACCATTCACTATAGTCATATTATTGACTATTCGATAAAAACAGATCATTTGAAAACAATTTCAGTCATATAAACCTTGAGGCGTCGTTTGGAGTTAAACTCTCTGAGCTTGACGGTGACCTCAGGCAGTTGACGAGTGGAGTTAGTTTCACTCACAATCCACGAGTGATCAAGAGCCTCCTGTACACTAACACGACGTCTTGGATCCACCACTAGCATCTTACGCACCAGGTCCTGTCAATTGGTTAAAAAAAAACAATTTTTTTTAACAATTGAACAATTAAAAATTTCTGAGAACGTTCCCTTCTCCTTTATAAAGTACACGACGTTAGTTTCTGAGACATTTAATTCCGTTGTAAGCGAAAAAACTCACCTTTTAAAGAGGCATTCAATGCATGAAACATCACAGATAAATTGCAATAATCACTGATTTTAAAAAAAATTCGCTTTAAAATCCAATAAAAATTGAAAGCTAAAAATGAATTAAAAAATTGGGAAATATGAGCTCATTTAGAATTTAAAACCCTTTAGACTCCCCAAAACACTGATATCAATTTCAGAAGCTCACGTATCAATACAGGTTCTATTAAAAATTATGTCCAAAAAACTAAATTATAAGCAAAAAACGCCTAAAAACGATTATCTATATGCGGCATTCTGTCAAATTTTTTCAAACTCAAACAGTCATTCACTGATCGAAGCGCATGATACAAAAACTTTTTTCGCTCAGAAAAAAAGGTTCACACGGCAGTTTTATTCTCCCGCTTTTAGGTCAAAACGCCGTCTGAACGAATAGTACTTCCGGTTAAAAAAAACTGAAGAACATAGCCAGAAGAATTCCGGAAACGACTCAAGTCGTATACTCCGAAAGAACTGGCTTTTGAAATAGCCTCTTGCAGAATGCCTCAATGCAGAGAAAACAGTCTTAAGTCAAAGAACAAACAAAAATTTGCAAGAAATTAATTTGAAAAATTAGGAAAAATCAATCTATATTCCATGTAGTACATGTACACATACAAACCAAAACTGTTGTTTCGTGCAATGGGAATAATTAATCTAACCATAAAATATCAGCCAAGCCCTAATGAGCTTACAAACATCTCTATTTCTGAAGCAAAAGGAGAAAAACGATAGTGTAAAATTTCTCAATTTTGCCAAATTGCATAGAACGACATATTTGTAGCAAAAGAAACTTGCATCCGCTCTAGTAAATTGGCCGTACAGGCATGATGCTCTAATTCAAATACCAATAAATTCATGAAAAGAATAAGGACAGAAACAAAAAAAGATTAGTTCTTGATTTTTGAAAATTGAAAATCTACTTGAACAAAAATGAAATAGACAAACAATTACATATCGTTAGTTTGCAGAATAAAATATATAGCTGTCCTCCTGTATAAACTAAAATTCACAAACATGGTTCTAAGATTCGAAACAATAAATATTTAGCAATGAAAACATCAACCGACAAATGTCGGAAGAATTGCTCTTGAACGACAGGCGAGGCATTTTAATTCGGGGGTTGTAGCCTAGATCAATTTTTCTTTGTGCAAAAAATCTTTCCCCCACCGGGATTCGAACCACTGACCTCCCGATCTACAACCACACGCACTAACCATGCGCTACGAATCACCTACCGCTGCTATTCTGCAACCGATTTTATATTAGCAACACGCTTTACTTCGGAGCAATAGAGATCACTCAAAAATGAAGAACGAAAGCGTGAAAAAGTCACTTGAGAATTCAAAGAATGTTCTAGAAGGAACGCAAAATTGTCAAGCGAAAAACTTGCATAAAAAAGACACACAGGTTTACAATAATTGCTATGAACTTCGTTCAAGAGCAATTAATTATCAAATTTCAAATGCTGAAGGCCACAAAATTATTTAATTATTAGTTTAAAAATATAGAATCCCTGAGCGTGCACAAAAAGAATTTTTCTAATAACTAAATCCAAAAATCAAAAAAATTAAAAAAAAATGGACAATAAAATGCTATAATCGGGCAAGCATGTGTACAATTCGTTAGAAAATAACCTCACGTTATAAAGAGGCATTCAATGCATGAATTATCAAAAGTCAATTGCCATATGCACTCATTTTTTGAAAATTCTGAAAGCAAAAGCCACTTTACGATCCAAAAACAAAAAATTAATTTAAAAAAGCCAAAAATGAATTGAAAAATAGGGAAATATGTGCTCATTAAGAATTTAGAACGCATTATTAGACTATCAAAAACACTGTAGTATCAATTTCAGAGGTTGACATAGTAATACAGCTTCTATTGAAAAATCATTTCTAAAATAAAACATACCCGGCAGATTGCCGGAAAATAGCCGCCATTGATTCCAATAAGCATGATTGGGATTGAAATAACAGAAGATATTGAAAAAAAAAGATTTTTGTACAAAAACATTTTTCTAAGTCCGATTTATTTTGATGGCATTTCGTAGTTGATCATACTTCTGTTTCTTAGAGAGAGGCAACAGGGTTACTATCAATACCAATAAGCATTAGAGATGGTAAAAAAGACTTATAGGAACGAATAGGAACGACGTTCAAATAGCGGGCGTCTAAAATTGGGCTTTATGGGTTTATCCCGTTTCTATTTCTGACATCCATTTTTGTACTAACTCTGTTCATTTTGAATTGCTTGGCTGAGCAACTGATGTTCAAAATCACTCTTAGCAGAATGAGAGAAGAGAGAAACTAGCCTAGAGAAGTCAAAAAGATTTCACGCAAAATGTTGAAAAGGCGGCAAAATGAGGTAAAGCGAAACATTTTTTTATTCGACGAAGTAAAAAAACATAGCAGGACAAGTCCTGACCTACAATTCAAAGAATTTTCATTGACTAAACAGAAAAACTAGACCAAGAATGGACTATGAGTGAATTGAGAAAACCATTTTTAAAAAAATCAGATAAAAAAATAGGGAAAAAAACCAGAAAATCAATGTCAAAATGCCGCATGTGAACAAAAAACCACTAGCGAGAAATGAAAATTCAATTCAAACAAAAAAAAGGCCTAGAATGAACTATGAATGGATTGAGAAAACCATTTAGAAAAAAATCCTAAATCCAAAAATTCGAAAAAACAGTAAAAATCAGAGTGGAATTGCCGCATGTGAACAAAAAACCACTACCGAGAAACCGAATTTTTGTTCAAACACCGTTTTCTCACTCTACTTTAAAATTAGAGCGAAAAAAATTCACGCCGCAAAACCACTCGCTTTTTCGCTCCAATTCCTGTTTCGGCGTGACCAAAATCACTACTCCAATTTGACTTCAAAAATCATGAAAATGTGTGAACAGATCTTAAAAAAAAGACAGCGCCCCAATACAATTCAAATTCTTTGAATTGTAAAAATAGGAGCGCTATAATAGCCGGCTGAGAAGATGAGGGCGGCTATTAATAATAAGCGAAAAAACTCCTCTTTCTTAGAAAAAATAGCACGTGAATTTTACTCTTTCGCTTTTAGGTCAAAACGCCGTCTGAACGAATAGTACTTCCGGTAAAGAAAACCAATACTCCTCTTTCGAGTAGTAAAAATCTTAAGAAAACTAATACTCCTCTTCGAGTCATAAGAAACCAAGATGACGCCAACTATAGCTCCGGCTATTTAAAATGGTAAGGATTGCAAAAAGTCTGACTAACCTTGGCCGACTCGGAGATTTCATCCCATTCTGGCGAATGAAACTCGTAGTCTCCATTCAGGATCTTTTTAAACATCTCCTTGTCATTGTTTGTCTCATCACTGAAGGGTTCATAGCCACACAATCTGAAAACATTCAACGGTAGGTCATGATTTTAATGATTTTGTAGAACCTTGCTTGGCAGTAAACATTGCGACTGATAAATTGTTCTTGAATAAATCAATTGACTTGGCTGAGCTTTCTAGCGTTGCCCCAGTGAGCCAAATTAAAATTTTCGAGACCAATTGATTTTAAATAGGTTAATATCTAACTTGCTCGCCCCTTCCGAGATAACTTTGCGCGGTAAACTATCGCCAATCAGCGTCAAAATTTCGATCAGAAAGAGTCAATTAGCAATACAGGTTGAAATGCAGAACAGCATCTGGTTGTTTACCAATGCCAAAAATTCAAATGTGTGTTAGAAACATAGCCGGCAGATTGCCGGAATAGCTGCGAAAGAATAGACTTGCGTGCCGTATTATAGAGATAGAAACAGATACAGATATAAGTTGAAAAATTTATCGACGCCGCTCAAAAAGCTATGTAAAAGAAATTAAACGATAAATTTATAAAGCTTGTAAAAATTCATTGCGCAGAAGCCTTTTCATTAGGAACCCTTATTACACATCAGTTCCTTTGACCTTAAACTAATTCAAAACAAACTTAAATTTTAATGTGCAAAAGTCATTTTTATTGAGTGAGGTAAGTCACTTATGATCAAAATCTAATCACGCAAAAAACTTTAGCTAGAGAGGGAGAGTGAGAGAGAAATGACGTCACGCGCGAAAGCAGTTAGTGAGAGGAAGAAGTCATTCAGAAAATTTGAGCTTTTCAGCTTTGAGGTGTGAACAAATGTAAAACGAAAAAAGAGCGTCAGACGACGAAACAAAAAAACATAGCAGGACAAGTCCTGACGTACAATTCAAAGAATTTTCATTGACTAATAAAAACTAGATCTAGAACGGACTATGAATGGATTGGGAAAAGCATTTAGAAAAAAATCCGATCCAAAAAATCGAAAAAACAGTAAAAATCAAAGTGAAATTGCCGCATGTGAACAAAAGACCACTAGCGAGAAATGGAAACTTGGTTCAAACAAAAACTTAGAATGAACTATGAATGGATTGGGAAAAACATTTAGAAAAAAAATCCGGTCCAAAAAATCGAAAAACAGTAAAAATCAAAGTGAAATTGCCGCATGTCAACAAAAAAGCCACTGGCGAGAAAGCGAAAATTTGTTCAAACACCGTTTTCTCTCTCCTTTTAAATTAGAGCGAAAAAATTTCACGCGGCAAAACCACTCGCTTTTTCGCTCCACTTCCTGTTTCGGCGTGACCAAAATCACTACTCCAATTTGACTTCAAAAATCATGAAAATGTGTGAACAGATCTTAAAAAAAAGACAGCGCCCCAATACAATTCAAATTCTTTGAATTGTAAAAAACCAAGAGCATCGCAATATAGCTACGCTCAGCTTACAGCTTCGCACCTATAATAAAAGAATCGTCGGAATAATGAAATTCAACAGACCGCTGGGCAGATATATTTACTCTGCAAGAGCTTTAAGACAATATCACTGATTTTCCTTTGTTAACAATTTTAACTGTTAATACTAATGGACGACGAAGTGGTACAAAATGGAGGCGATTGCATATAAACATTGAAAGACCTACAGAATGTAGAGAATGACCCCCGCTGACCACACGTCTATCTTTTCATCGTATCCCACACTGCAGAGAATTTCAGGAGCTGAAGCAGGTTAAAATAATATTAAAAAAGGATAAAATATCGCTACCGTATATTCTAAACATCGGTACCGTTTCATTCTTGCGACTTCTTAAATAAAACAACATTCATAAATACAGGAAATGAGTGTTCATTTTCTCCTGAGCTTTTTCGGAGCAAATATCGACATTTCCTCAGTTTCTACATATGCATCTTGTCATTTTATATTCACAATTTCAGTTTTCAGTTCGAGCAATTATATACTGAATTTTAGATTTCAAATGGGTGTTGTAATCAATGTTATGGTAAGGATGGAAACATCTTCACCAAGAATAGGACCTCTAACTAATCGCAAATTTACAGAATTGCAGCTACATTACCCCAATCACCACGACACATAACCGCCAGCAAAGCTGCATTCAAAGCCAATTTATTATGTCTTTCAGTGATGAGATCCTAAAGACTCAAAAAAAATAACATAACCGGCATATTGCCGGGATAGCTGCAAAATAGACTTGCGTGCCTTATAATAGAGATAGAAACAGATACAGAGTTTAGTTGAAAAAGTTATCGACACTGCTCAAAAAGCCATGTAAAAAACATTAAGCAATAAATTAATAAAGCTTGTTAAACTTCATTCCACAGAGGCCTTTCTATTAGGGGGCCTTTACATCACATATGAGTCTCTTTGACCCGAAATTAAAACATACCCGGCAGATTGCCGGAAAATAGCCGCCGTTGATTCCAATAAGCATGATTGGGATTGAACGAATAGAATATATTGAAAAAGAATAAGATTTTTGTACAAAAATATTTTTTAAGTCCGATTCATTTTGATGGCATTTCGTAGTTGAACACACTTCTGTTTCTTAGAGAGAGGCTACAGGGGCTACTATCAACACCAATAAGCATTAGAGGTGGTAACTAAGACTTATAGGAACGACGTTCAAATAGCGGGCATCTAAAATTGGGCTTTATGGGTTTATCCCGTTTCTATTTCTGACTTCAATTTTTTATACCGACTCTGTTCATTTTGAATTGCTTTGCTTAGCAACTGATGTTCAAATTCACTTTTAGCAGAATGAGAGAAGAGAGAAACTAGCCTAGAGAAGTCAAAAAGATTTCACGCAAAATGTCGAAAAAGCGGCAAAATGGTAAAGCGAAAAAAAGTTTGACGAAGTAAAAAAAAATACGAGCGCAATAATAGCCGGCTGAGAAGATGAGGGCGGCTATTAATCAAATTAACGCGCCAAAAAGCGATTAATGAGAGGAAGAGGTCACCAAAAAAAACCAAAAGCAAGAAAAAGAACTTTTGTTCGAACATCGTTTTCTCACTCTGCTTTAATAAAGTGAGTGAAAAAATTAACGCCTCAAAATTCCTGGCTTCCCACCCCACTTCTTGTTTCGCCGTGGCCAAAATCATCACTTCAATATGACTTCAAATATAAAAATCTGTGAAGACATCTTTGAAAAAATAAAGACGAAGAATATAGAAGAATTCCGGAACCAACTGGAAGAGCTGTCTCTGATAAAAAAACACTACCCCATCAAATAACTAGTACATAATAAAACACTCATGAGAATTTATAATATTTGCAGTCAATTCATGGAAAAGGTAGCTATTAAAAACATTGAATTTGAAAGCTATAAAAATTAACGAATCTTTTTATATTATACAAGGGCACACAAAGCCAAGGATAAGTTACTTCGAGCTATTAATATGAGTAGAAAAATGCTCAAAAACAATTGAGAGGGCATAATAGGATAAGAAACTTGTCTGGGATTGTAGAAAAAAGATGGCAAAAAATTAAGAAACATAGTTTAAAATTTCTCTATTCTTTCTCAAACTTGTTAACCAAGACCAATTGGTATCTAAACATTCTTTAATTAAGACACATAAATTACCAAAACCCTTGAAAACTCAATCATTAGTAAACCTTGAAAACAAAACTGTTGTAAAAACCGCATGTGAACAAAAAAAAACCTAGTTTAGAAACTTCGTTAAATCCCAATTTCTCGCTCCCTCCAAAACAGTGATACCAACAAAAGACCTCTCTCTTTTCGCTCCACTCTTCAATTTTGTCTAGCAACAAAACCACTCCAATTTTTTTTCACTTGTTTCATTTCCTGCTTCAAAATTCACTTCAATAAAATTGCTTTTTAAAAAGGACTTCACCAATACTCCTCTTCGAGTCGTAAAAAGACAGCGCCCCGAAACCATTCAAATTTTTTGAATTGATAAAAGTCACGAACACCACAATATAGCTCCGCTCAGATTACAGCTTCGCAGCTATAATAAATAGCCTATACACCACAATATAGCTCCGCTCAGATTACAGCTTCGCAGCTATAATAAATTGCCTATACAACTCACAATTACAGTTACGCAGTAAAGACATGACAGAATGATCAGGTTTTGAGAAATGATCGCATGGCGCCGATAAACAGGACAGTAACAGTTTAGAATCAGATCAAACTGTACAGGTGATGAGCATACCTTTTTATTGATCACACATTCTCTCACACTGTGATCGAAAGACCCAAAGCATTATATGCATGAGATATCTAGATAACAAAGAGGAAAATTATTCACAGTTCCAAAAAACCAATGAAGACCTATCTTGTGCGTTCTTGAGCTTAAATATCTTTTCATTGCCAATAATATTCCACCATTTCTATTTCTTTCATCTTCCTTTTTTAAGGATTTAAAGAAATTCAGTTGAAATCTGAACAATAAAAATAAAATTCCAAACAGCAGAAAACATATCCATAATCTTGACCTAGTAAGTACAAAACGAAATTAGTTTACCACAGTAGCCGGGAGTTCCACATATCGTGTACATCTTATGCGCTCCCTCCTTCATAATTGTACCAAGGCCGAAGTCAGCTGCAACAACAAATTTAAAAGACCATTACAAAAGTGTCTAAATACAGTTAGTATGCAGAATTTTTATCAACAAAAACAAATCCTGAACTGGTAGACAGTCAAGTGAAGCCATCCAATTTAAAATTTGACAATTTCATCTTCCAAAAAATGCGGAACTGGTGGAGATTCAAATAAGCCATCTTAGTTTAAAAAATCAATGCTACCACTAACCGAGCTTAAGAGGGGAAGCATCTGAGCTGTTCTCGTACAGAAGGTTTTCTGGTTTCAGGTCTCTATGTACAATGCCCTTGTCATGGATATGCTAGAACATCAAGGACAAACTTCATGACTTCAGAAGATTCTCGATCGCTTGTTTTCGAAAAGGCTTTGTTGTACCATTTCCGTTCCCCTTAAAAATGATACGAATCCACTAAAAATGGTCCCACTTTTTTTTATCACTCAGAGTTTTCGAAAAATGAAAAGAATACTTACAGAGACAATCCAGGTTTGTAGTTAGCCAGATTTGGGTAGATAGCAAAAATTTGAGCTCCAGGTGCAATGTGTTTAACTTCCACAATGCATAATCAAGTTGAATACTCTTCACGTGGAACTCATCTTACAGCTGTTTACGAAAAACTGGCCAACTCCTATGTGGATTTTCTCCGTCATTTTCTTGTCAATTTTGTAAAATATAAACCAATTAAAGTCTATCAATTTTCAGTCGGTCCGCATCCAAATTAAGGGACACGGAAATTAGAATGGTACTGAAAATTCTCTTCAATTTATTATGTAACATTGCGATTGGTCACTTTTGTTATCAAATGTATTTGATTTCAGAATCCATGGCTTAAGAAATTGTAAAGTCAAGAGCCACATAAGTAACCAGAAGTCCTTAATCTGTGAAAATATCATTTTCAAAAAAGGAGCTCTAATGTAGATACATAGCCGAAAAATTGCAGGATAATAGTTTGCAATTTATACCGTTGAGACCCCTAGTTTAAAAAGATCACCGAGATCAAAAACAAAAAAATTGATAAAGATTTCAAAAAATTCTAAGCTTATTTTCAGATAGAACTTTAACAACTAATGTTCAAACAATATAGCTTTGTAATAATCTCGTCTAGGTTACCCCCTTAGAATTAGAGTTAAATTCTGAATTTAAATTTAATAAGTGAGTGAAGAGTCATTTTATTGAATGCGATAAGTCACCTATGATCGAGCAAATTATCACACGACTGACATGAATATTGATACCAAAAGAGTAACAAATGACGGCACGCACATATTAGTTTGTCTGAAGGGTAGAAGTCACCGAAAATTCTAACTTTGACTTCTTAGCGTACTATCAAATGGCCGTAATAAAAAAGGTAAGACGACGAATTAAAAAACGTAGGAACAACGTCCTGAATTACAAACTGAAGGTTTTGAAAAAACTAACAATATAACCATAAACAAATAACATTAGGCATAGTGCTCTCAAATGACTGGCGAGCAGTTCGCTTCATCAGAAGCTAGCAACGGTTTAGGGAGGACAGCTTTAGCTTAATTGAAGTGGATCGGAGGGGATGCAGCGCACGCAGCAGAGGGCACACAGGGAGAGAGCGCACTCAGACCGCTGTGGTCTGTGTTACAAGTGAAGCGCTGACCAGGGGGCGGGGTGGGTGAAGTAACAAGGGCGCTAATGTGTGGGAGGGGGCGTGTGGTAGTCAAAATCTAAGAAGCGCAATTCCCACCATGAATTTATATCTACTTAAGTATCGGAGAATCTCATAGTTATATTCGAATACGCTGAAAGGCTCTTGGAGCCCTAATGCCCTCTGGCCGTTACCTGTCTATAGCGTATTTGAGGACGAAAAGTGAAGAAGATCAGACGACAAAACGGTCAAGCAAAAAAACGCAATCAAAAAAGACCACAGGACTAATATAATTGCTACAAACCTAGTTTGAGAGCAATTAACCATCATCAATTATACAAAAAACTCTTTTAGAAAATACAAAACGAGCCTATATACATGAAACAACGAAAAAAATTAGAAAAAAATAAAAAAGTTATAAAAATAGGTATTTGAGACGTAGTCGAGTCAAAATTATCAAAACCAAAAACAACAATACTTAAACTATTGAAAATCAGGATCCCTAGAAAGCATATACACAACGTGCGGAACATGCCCGTTTTCAGGTCAAGGAAAACCAATGAGAAACAAGCAAAAAAATAGCGATTAAAAAATGAGAAAATTGGCAAAATGTGAAATGTTAATAATAACATCAAACTGATCAAACACATTTTGGTACATTGACGCCTTTGAAAACATTTTTATATTCAACGTTGAGAAATCATATTGAATTTTTAATATTTCCAATGCGAGACAAAGACAAGTTAAAACAACAGCAGGCCAGATTGAAAAACTCAAAATTCATGAAAACAATGGTATCCAAGTAGACAAAAACATTGGCTAAAAAATAAAACAACACGGATTAAATTTAGTTATCATTTATTGACATCATTAGTGTGACAAAGGAACAAAAAATATGGGTAAAACTCCAAAATTCGGTAAATTTGGTGACAACAAATTAAAAACATACCCAGAAGATTTCTCGAAAATAGCTGCCAGTGATTCCCATAATCACAACTGGGGTTGACCGGACAGAAGAATTGAAAGATTGAATGTCTTAGAAAGTGTGAGCTAGTCTGATTCGGATTTGGAGGTCAGACACTCATCGTTTTCCAATGAAGACTACTTTCATTTCAGACTGCTTCTCTGAGCAACTGCATTCTGAAAGCGTTTTGTGCCGGATGAGCGATTAATTCAACTAGAATTGAGAAATGAAAAACATTTAACACAGAATGCTGAGCAAGTTAAGAAATGAGGTAAAGCGAAACAATATTTAAGTGCCAAGAGAACAAAAAAAACAAGATATAGGGAAAAACGAGTACCCAGTAGTATTTGATGAAAGCACTGTGTGCAAAGCACAGACCCCTTATCAACCATAGAAATTTTTTTTAAAGATGAAAAGTGTATCAATAGAAAACGAATGCATCTCTCGTCAATGAAACTATGTGATAACACACAAAAAGAACAACAGAAATTGCGGGCAAAATCTTAACAATTCATCATTAATTTTTTTTTAAGAAGTGTTGAAAACACAAACAGAAATAGCCACAAAGTGAACAACGGATAGAATACAATTATGCATAATTAGAAACCCGATGAGGATCGTCATTGATGACACTCAGCAACAAAACAAAAACAACAAATACGAGTTAAACTCAAAAATGCACTTTTTTGAAAACAGTAATGCTGAAGTCATGAAAGGAATAGTAATGAATGGAAACCAGTTAAGAATTTCATTGGAGTCTCATTAGGAAACCAATAACACTTGTCATTAATGACACAATGTGACAAGCACACACAGACCAATAAAACCCATAATAAAACGCACAAAACTATGTGATTAAAACGATAAAGTTAACACGATAAAACTTTGTCTAACAATTGAGGCGTACACTTAAGTTTGTACACCATTACAGCACATGCTTAAACATGACAAACATTGGAAGTATTTTTCGAAATCAAAATTTCTGTTCCTAATGAGATGAAACCACGCGGCAACAAAAAATGCAACAATTACTTAAAATTGAAATATGTTGAGAAAAGGTGTCAAAACATTGAAAACCACTAGCCATAAAGCAAACACCTAATTAGGTCCATTTATGCCTCATTAGCACCCAACAATACTGTCATTATTGACACTAGGTGGCAAGACAACAGAAGTAATACTAAAAACAAACTGACAAATGTCGGAAGAATTGCTCTTGAACGACAGGCGAGGCAATTTAATTCATGGTCTTTAGTATAGATCAATTTTTCTTTATGGGTGCAAAAAACTTCGACCCCAACGGGATTCCAACCACTGACCACCAGATCCATGGCCACCCGCACTAACAACTGCGCTACGAGTCTCTAAATTTTCCTCTGATGTGAACCGATTTTATATTAGCAACAAGCTTTACTTCGGAGTGCGAGCAATAGAGATCACTTAAAAATGATGAACGAAAACGTGAAAAAGTCACTTGAGAAGTCAAAAAATGTTCTATAAGAAAAGAGCAAAATTGTCACGCGAAAAATTTGCATAAAAAAGACACACGTTTACCATAATTGCTATGAACTGCGTTTCAAGAGCAATTAAACATAACCGACTTAACGAGTAAACGACGTCGGAAGAATTGCTCTCGAACGACTAGTGGGAGCTCTATTCAATTGCAGTCTGCTTCAGTCGGGGGGGGGGGGGGGAAGGGGGGCCTAAATGGGACAAAGAAGTTAAGAAGGTTAACTAACATATACCACTATTAGGATTAAAAGTAAAAAATGACACCAGTTTCGGCGCACTTTTCATTTGACATGTAGTAGTAAATTGTCGCCAATTGAGTTCAGCTGCTTGAAATTGTGATTGAGAGAGAATTTTAGATCACGCGAAATGCAAAAAGTCAAGGGCGTAAAAGTCATTCGAAAAGTCAAAAGTGTCCAGCGAAAATTTTGCATAAAAAAGACACACACGTTCACAATAATTGCTATGAACTTCGTTCAAGAGCAATTAAAAATGTTCAAACATCGAATTTTCAATAACTTTTTATGACAACAAATAGTGTCGAAGATTAAAAAGCATTAGCTGCCCGTCAATCAGTTCAATCAATTTCAAATAGGCGCCAATAGAAAACATGTGAATCAGCAGATTGCCGTAAAAAGCCGCCGTTGAAGCGCTTGATGCACATCGGGATTGAAACAGAAAAAGAAAAAAAGAGTAGATAAATTGACGCAATTTTTTTCTATTTATTTTCAGTGTCAAAAAGTGTTCTAATTCGGCGTGCAGTTTCCATTGGATTATAAAACAATGCTGAATTCAGCTTTTTAACTGAAAGCTAATACGCTTAATACCAATGTCAGCTAGCAAACACTAATGAACTTTGATAAACTAATTCTCAATGACTTAATGACAGGGCTTTATCGGTTTATCCCATCTCTTTTGATTTTGCTCTTTTGACCTTGACTGTATTCCTTATAATGCGTAATTCAATGCAAGAATGAAGTTCAAATCCTTTCAGTTGAAACAGTGAGTGAAGTAAGTCAAGAAGTCAAACGCGAGAGTCGTGACTTATGTAAAACGTGATCAAAAGGTAAAGCGAAATGAAAAAACATAGCAGGACAAGTCCCGAAAAACAATTCAAAAAATTGAATGAAAAAGTTAGAAGTACTTTATCTGACCAGCAGATCAATTGAAAAATGCCAGCCAAAACACAAACAAATTGATCAAAAAATTGAGAAACAAAAAATAAAACAAACCAAACAAAAATATACTCGTTGCTAAACGCTTGAAGCTTTTACTACATAGGCAAAGTTTGATCCCTTTAAATATACCTATTTAAAAATCAAGTTTAAGACCAATTTTTAATGGTCAAATTCGTCCAGTATTATATCTGCATGACCTGAAAAGAATTCATTGGCCCTTGAAGATCGATTAACTCAAAAATGAGCAAAAAATGTTTAAAATATAGTCAATTGCAAATTTTAATGAAATGTCGCTGAAAATCGGGATATTAATATCTTCAGAATCATTTCTGTCTCTACAGGCTATCCAGTAACCCCATTCCAAGCCTTAAAAATTCATCGGCACAAAGATTGATAGGCAAAAATTTTTATAAAAAATTTCAAAAAATCCGTCCTATCAAATTGTTGAAAACAATTCAATTGCCTCCTGGCAACAATTTAATAACAAAATATCAAGCCCTGGATGAGGTTACCTGGCTACTGAGGCAAGAAAAACTGAAAAAACAAATATTTTGAAATTGCAAATTTTATCAAAAAATTTTAAATATTCGGAAGGTTAAATTGTTAACAAATCCATTGAAATTAACAACCAAGCAGTAACTTTCTTTTAAACCTTGGTATAGGTTTTCGGGCACTTGCGAATGGACAAATATCAAACTGACAAAAACTAGGAAACCTTAAAAAAATTGTAGATTTTTATCCAAAAAAAATGTTAAAGCTCGAAACATTAAAATGTTGAAAATCAATCTATTTTTACTAGAAACTATTCAGTGCTCTATTACAAAAATTCAAAGGAGATTACGTAGCCCCGGAAGCTAGAAAAACTCAAAAAATGACAAAAAAAACTTGCAAAAAACTTAAAATTTGCAAAAATTAGTATCAATTTGCGTGTTTGTAGTACCAAATAATATAGCTCATTAAAATGGCCTCAACAAGTAAGTTTGTCTCGCAAAAGGCCTTCATCAACTTTTAAAAACTTCAACCTAAGACTAATCAAACAGAAAAACATGAAAATTGCACAATTTTAAGCCCCAAAACTCCTAAAAATGACCTTTTAGCCTTAAATTAAGGCCATCCCAGCAGCTGGCTGAACCACTCTAAGCTTTTGAAGGACTACTAAAGCCCACTTTGGGCCGCTAATGAAACTAAATGCCCGCTGGGCTTTACCTGCTTATCCCGTTTTGAAAGATCAAAGTCATTGAAAAATGTGTGAGCACATCTTAAAAAAACACAGCGCCCCAATAAAATTCAAATTCTTTGAACTGTAAAAAGGAGAGCGCCTAAATAGCCGTTTGAGAGGCTGACGGCGGCTGTTAGAAAGAGACTGATAACAGCAGTCAGATTGCCGCACGTGAAAAAAAAATTAGCTCTCAAAAACCCAAAATTTGTTCAAATACCAACTTCTCACTCCACTTCAAGGTACTTTCAAAAATCACGTTTCAAACCTACTCACTTTTTCGCACTCTTTACTACTCCAGTGTATTGAAAATTACCACTCGCACTGACGTGAAAATGCCGAAAAAAGTGTGAACAGATCTTGAATAAAAACAGCACACCAATACAATCAAAATACTTTGGATTGTAAAAATGAAAGCGCCTAAATAATAGCCGTTGAGAGGCAGCGGCTATTAATCACTCAAAAATGAAGAACTCAAGCTTGAAAAAGTCGCTCAAAAAATCAAGAATGTTCAAGAATGAAAGCGCAAAATAAACAAAAATACTTTGCATAAAAAATCACACGATAACAATAATTTCGTCAAATATGTTTGAGAGCAATAAAAAGATATACCATTTAGATCTATTTAAAATTTTAACAAAAAGCACTTATTGAAATCTCTGGTTAAAAACGAGAATTAATTTTAAAAAGCCTTTAAATCTGTTAAAAATTTGGTGTTTGTTTCGGTTGAAAAGTCTATATATATTTTACAAAACCAGGTCAAAGAGCCTCCTTGTCACGTCCTACAACTTTGAAATTGCCCTTCACTTTTCGATCATCCTTCCTGCCATGTTTTTTTTCTTATTTTGCGTTACCGAACATTTATTCTGCAGTATTTTTCAAAGCAGTTTTAAGGCATTTACTGCAATTAAGACAGCAGTTTTAAGGCGTAAGATACATACGTGTGAGAAATCGTAAAATGTCTTTGCTATCAAATTATATATAAACATGAAAAAATTCAAGGTCTCATGAAAAATTTGCAAAAAAATCCAGTAGTTTTTCTATGCTCTCCAAGTAGTTTTTCAAGTAGTATCAAGTAGTTTTTCTATGCAAGTAGTTTTTCTATATCATTGAAACATGATATTTCAACTATTGTTCGCCGTCACCTGAAATACCACCAGAAAGTTAGCTAGATAGTCTGACATATGATTCGATTTCTTCGACGGCATTCAGAGTATATAATTTAATAATTCAAAGATACCTGTAATCCTAACAGGATCTCTTTTATACACTGTGCAGCATCGTGTTCTGAGTAGCATGTCTTCTCCACAATTCTAAAGCAACCGAATTCAGTATACAAACATTTTAACTTTGAGCGACGGGGGTGTTGGGAGGGCTGGGCTAGAGGGGAAATCCAAATCGAAATGTGGAGGAGGGTCGACGGGGGAGAGTGTGTATGTGTAAGATGGGGGGGGGACAGAGGGGTCAGCCTTTTAAGATTAAGAGTCGCCCTTCACAGCATAAAATTGTCTCCTCAAAACAGTTTCCGTGAATTGCATACTTAGAGACTAATAAGACGTAAGGCTCTAAGAGAGCTGCTCAGCCACTTAATGCCCTCCGTGCTTTAACTCCTGAGTAGAATCAGGGGGGTTAGATAGGCAGGTGATTGATCTGCAGTTTAAATAGGTAGCAGGAGTGTGCGATCAAAAATTCTCAAAATGACCTTTTCATCACCTTTGAATACAACCAGCAGCTCCTAGTTACTAAGTACTACAAACTTATCACAATCACTACAAACTAAAACAGTCCAATATTCTGAAACAGAAGTCAACGTTCAAAAAAGAAATTAAAATAAGTCATAAAAAACTTGCTGCATCTAAAAAAAAACCGTAAATTTTCAAGAAATATCCAATAACAAATACAAAAAATTTCCTGTTAGGAAAGTGGTTAGGTGTAAGCGTGTGGAAGGCGTAGGTGAGTAGGGAGGTAGGAGGCGGGGGTTACGTATGTGTAGAGGGTAGATGTAGGTTGCGGGGATAGGTTGGGGGGGGGGGGGTGTAGGCAGGGTTAGATAGCTGTTCGGGGGCTTCTGTGGGGGTTAGGTAGGTGTAGGAGGTTGGTGGGGGTAGGTGAAAAAAATACACAAAAACTTGAAAATTGCTAGCAGTTTCTACTCACTATACGTTAGAAATTAACCACTGTTAATTCAACAGTGGTTAATTTCTAACGTATAGTGAGTAGAAACTGCTAGCAATTTTCAAGTTTTTGTGTATTTTTTTCACTTGTGTATTTTTTTCACCAATGTTCGAAAACAGACGTCAACTTTCAAAAACAGAGGCCAATGTTCGAAAAGAAAGAAGTCAAAACTCAAGTCATTAACAAACAATTTCAAAGTAGACAAAATACCATACTCACTGACATTATACACATCGTAAATAATGATAACAATTTTTTTTAAACAACAACAGGATCAAACATAAGCAACTGACAAAAACTAAAAGCAACTGATAAAACTTACTTTAAATTGCGACTCAAAAAAAAACTGACCAAGGACTTTGTAGTACCAGTAGTTCGCAACAAAATATTAACAATTGATAACGAAATGTTTTCTCAAAGAGAAAACAGAGGAAAGGGAAAGGATATGACATAGGAAAATAATAAAATTCTCAAAAGAATTCTCAACAAATTCTCTACAAAATGCAAAAAAGAGCAACTTTAACAAAGAAAAGATAAAAAAAGAAGCAACTTGCCAAATAATTTTTTCAAAATAATTTTTTTCTAAAACTTTTATAGAATCTTCTGCTACAGATCAATCACTCGTCCAAAAACGCGGCAGAGAGAAATTCAACAACACTTATAATAAAATAAGCACAAAAACTGAAAAAAATAGAAATGGTATAATTCACTCACTTTAGTGAAACTGCCATTTCTAGCCTTCAAATGTCACTTCACAGTAGCATAAGCTATAAAAAAGGTCCTAGATCTCACCAAAAAACGACAGTTGAAGGTATAAAATCAGAAAAAAAGGCCAAGAATTTTTAAAACAGATATATTGTCAAATGTTTTTTTTACAAATAACTCAATTTTATTCAACGAAAACAACTGAAAATAATTATCAAGGAAATTGAAAGAGCACCAAAACTGCTAAAACAACTAATTAACTCAACCACACAAATCACCTAATTCTTTAGGATTACTGAATTCGAAAACTTTTTAAAAAGCTAAGGACAAGGCAGCTCTTCAAGGCAATTCGTTCAGCTGTTTGACCTAAATACTTAGTTTTCACATACAGCAATTACTTTTACATCCCGTATTAAATACACTCCAAAAATTGATCCAAATTGATCCAAAAAGACGCTCCATTAAATAACCTGTGTAGTACCAATACTCCTCTTCGAGTCGTAAAAAGATGACGGGACTACTATAACTGCTACAAACTTCATTTAAGAGCAAGTAATAATATACCATTTAGAAGAAATAGAATCCCTTCTTGATGTAACGCCATATCAAAATTAATCCTAAAAACATCATATAATGGGGCAATTTTGAACCTTGATTCAAAAAAGATTCGAAATTATTAACTTCAAACGAGTTTTACCTGTCAAACAATTCTCCTCCTGAAGCGAACTCTAGAAGAAGGGCGGCTGCATCGTCAAACTCAACTATCTGGTGCAGTTTAATCTGAAACACAATACATTTTCACAAAACAAAACTAAAACTCGAAATGCATGATACATTTTCTTACTATTAGCTGCCTTCCATTTTTAAAAATTAAGATCAAATTTTTTTCAGGTAGTTTTGTGGGATGATTAAAACATCCAACATATTTACAGCTAATCGAGTAAAAGTTTTCAAAAGAGTGAACTTACAACATTTTGATGATTGACAGTGAGGAGAATGTCCTTTTCTCTCTTGAAGTTGTCCTTCGAAGCCTGAAATATCCTACCATGTAATTACAACTTATTATTTAATCATCACTGCACACTTTTTATGAGACGAAGCACAATCATATTGTTATTCAATTTCCAATAAAAGTTAATACTGATTTTGTTTATCTGTTAATATTGATTTATAGTTAGTGCAGAAAAGGAATAATGGCTAGAGAAAAATATCATTTAAGGTACGTGATTTTGCATTTTTCAAACGTCCACACGAGTCAGTTCGATAAAAAAAAACAAGTGATTTGAACAAACCGGAATTAAGGGATCCTCCTGGAAAAATGAAACATATTAAGTTGCGATTCTGAAATCCAATTTTAAGTGTTTGGCATTTGGATCACCATTTACAATCTATGAATATCAAGATTTTTGAGTATTAACTTTGATAAGTTTTGCATTATCACATTTTTGTAAATGTATTTTTAAAATTTGGTTTTGTTAAATTGCTTTATGACCAAAGAACTCAAATTACTCAAGCGAGCCATGGCAAATGGCAAAAACAGTCTACCAAAACATTGCATAGACAAACGTTTTTACAATTAAAGCAATTGAAAATGATTGGTCCTTTCCTACAAGCACTTCCAGTGACTGCAAGTAGTTCATCGTGCATTTTTATCCTCCGGTCACATAACGTACTAATGAGTTTCAGAAATTTCTTTTCGAGAATCCAAGATTACAAGTACTTTTGTGTACGGTGGAGAAACTATTTCAAATCAAAATAATGTCTTGCGTATATTTACTGATAAAACGGAGTTTATTCCCTGATACAAATAATTTTCTAATTTTCAGCTTTTTTGACTTGACGCTTTTTTCCACTCTTGTTAAATTTGATTAAAATCGTGATAAACAACATTTACGGGCTTCTTAAGTAACCTAGAAAGTTCTGGGGAAGTAATCCTTTTTAAATAATGCGATAGGAGTTCCAGAAATTAGAGTGGTACTTTTAATGCTTCATCGATTCGTGCCGGATTCAGCAACTTCGATTCGACTAGTTTCAACAATGCCAGGTACACTTGTCAGTTCGTGCTCGCAAAATTAGTCAATAAAGTTACCATTGGAGTTATTAACCTGATTGATGTTCTGAATGACTTTGAGGGCGTAAGTTCTACCCAGGGACTCATCACTCGCTTTGTACACAACAGCACTCGCGCCTCTGAAACCAAAGTCAATTTCACATAAGCTCATAGAATATAAATTTCTTTTGGAACTAGGCAGATTAACTTAGGCAATTACCAATAAAAAAATTTAATGGTTGTCGTTATTTTCATCGTTCTAGTCTTAGATCAGAAGTGAGTAACAAAGAGAAACAAAAAACACTTACTTTCCCAGTTCTTCGATCACGTCGATTCCAGGAAGTATGTTTGGTAGGATCTCTTTCAGAAAGCGCTGCTCACTCATGCTTGTCAAATACACTATTTCTACATTAACAACGTCTCTGAAATTCCCACAACTTATATTCAGATCAAGCCAACGAATAGCATCATAATACCGATTTGAAAAGAATTTGATAAAAAAATGCCTTGAAAAGAATTTGAAAAGAATTTGATAATACCGATAAAAACGATGCAATATCTCTAACACAACCCAATTTCGGAAAGATTCTCTAAACTTGAACAGAGTATCTCAAATTTTGAGCAAGCTTTTAAATCAATCGTTTTAAAAACCAGTAACTCATAAGAAAACAGTGATGCAAGGTTAGTAAATTACATTGATGTTTATTTAAACGTAAAATATCCGCTTATAGCTCCTAACATAACATACAATTACTTTCCGCTGATATTAATACCGTAGCTCCACAAAAGGATAAAAATAAGTTTTACACAAAAACGAAATTTATGAGCACAAAAGTCAAATGATCGTCCATGAATCAAGTTTTTAAGATAATTTAGATTACCACACCAAAATAATACAGAAATGTCAACAATTTTGCAGAACTTTGCAAAGTAATTTGAATCTAATTTACGCTCTAAAGTCAGTTCTGAGTGTTCACAAAATATAATGTCAAGTTAACCCGACCAATAATTCTAGTTCGCTTTGAAAGACTGTCTACTTAGCGAGCCAGAAATCAACACTGTTATGGAATCCGTTGTCAAACCACTCCATCTTATCGTTTGAAGAAACAATTTTTCCTGAAGAGCAGCTTTTGGGCAAAAAAACCGATGTATCGATATCCTTAGTCATACAACCCAAAACCGGGCAAACATCGTTATCGTTACTGGACTCCTGGCTCCTAAGAGTCCTCTTTTCAAGCCACAGGCTGAGATCTTCAGCTTGAAGTCTGGGCTTAGGAGGCGCAGGTCGTTTAGCTGACGTCATAAGCCACTCGTTGTATCTGTTCAGACACCTTGGTTCGTCAGCCAGACATTCGTCAAAGCCAGAACACAATTCATTTGCTTCACAAAAGTTCGATACGGAGCTGCATCGGCTAGTCATGCTCTCTGAGTGCACACTAGGACTGGTTACTATAGTAATGGGTTTTTTCGCAGAAGGAGCAAGCCATTGTTTCATTTCACAGTTTGACAGGGTCGTAGTTTTGATTTGAGGCGAAACATGCTCATCCATCGACACACATTTCTAAATTAGAATCGAAGAAAAATACAAACTATGGCAAAATTATCTCGAAATATAGCCAATCGAGGTGCTTCTGAAATTGTCTTAATTTTCTGCAATTGCCAAAAGGCCTTAATTTTCTTTAATTAAAAGACATTAAAGGAGCCGTTTTGCCTGATTATTTGGAGCCATTTCTAATTTTGCGTTAACCACTGACAAATTATCTCAAGTTTAACAGCTTAGGAATAAAATTATCAATGACAATGTTCTTTATTAAGGATCAACAAACCAAAAAATATCTTATCAAAAAACAACTCCAAAAACTAAATCAAAGAACTAGAGACAGAGAGAGAGAGAGAGAGAGAGAGAGAGAGAGAGAGAGAGAGCGAGAGAGAGAGAGAGAGAGAGAGAGAGAGAGAGAGAGAGAGAATTTTTACCAATTTACCAACAAATGGTGTTAGAAGTATCGAATAAATGAATGATGAGATCAATTAACCAGCGGCACAAAAAATTAAAATGTAGCAATGCAAACGTAGAAAAAAGCATTGACAAAAGCCACAATGGCACCTGATAAACTAAGAGCAACTATTATAGAATTCACATTTCGACCTACACAACTCAATTAAAATGTTTTAATTTTGTATGTTACGCAGGCAATTTATCGCAAACAGACTAACAGCAGACTGCTAAAAAATCGCTAATAATTACAAGAATGCGGATAGAGAAGGTATTTGAAGTCAGTTGCGTTTTGCTGCTAAGGGTATTTACCATGTTCTTTGGCCCTCTACTGAGGGTACACGCTGATCACTGTTAAGAGAAGTGATCAAGATGAGGCAGCTCTTCTTGTTAATTATGTTGAGAAAGAACTGTTAAAAAGCTCGCTCTACATGTTGAAATGTTGACAAAAAAACTGGCACGCTATCGTTAGCGAGTCAAACATTCAAAAGTTGTTTATAGTCCCCTCCTGTATATCACCACTTCAGCTCTTTATAATTTCGTTACTCCAGAAATCGAAGAAGTTTCATATCTGCGTACTATGCTTGCGATGCACAAAGAATAATCGATAGAACACATGAGCTGAATATGCAAAATTTGAGAAAGCTGGAGGAAACGAAGGAGACAGTGTGTCATACGAAATTGCATGTCAGACGAGTTTTTGCAAATTTACTTCTGATGTAACACTCCCTTTTCAAATTATCAGCAACATCGATGCCCAAATTGTAAGTAACATCAGTTAAACTTAATTTAATACGGCCGATTTGTGTCTTCGTTTTTACTCAAATGCAGAAAATGATATTCCGATATATTGAAATTCAAACAAATATTTTGACATCATGTATAAAGTAAATCGATCTCTTTCTGGCACTTACAAATTTCGAATAGACATCCGAAAAACGAGGTCAACCAAGCATGTCGTGGTCCAGATACACTGCCTTGAAGTATTCAACTGAATCAAGAGAATTGGAAAACATACCAGGCAGATTGCCGGAAAATAGCCGCCGTTGATTCCCATAACCAAGATTAGGATTGAAAGAAGAGAAAAAACTAGTGAAACAATGATTTTCGTACAAAAAAGAAAAAGTGCGAACTATTTTGATGTCATTTT
This sequence comes from Convolutriloba macropyga, assembly GCF_964194025.1. Taxonomy (NCBI): domain Eukaryota; kingdom Metazoa; phylum Xenacoelomorpha; order Acoela; family Convolutidae; genus Convolutriloba; species Convolutriloba macropyga. Next base: position 30,146,356 of record NC_134478.1, on the reverse strand, counting down.
GGAGCTGAACATACCCCTGTTTCGTAGTGATACGACACAGGGGCTAGTATCAACACCAATAAGTATTAGAGATGCTAACTAAGAACAAAGTTCGAGTAACGAGCATCTAAAATCGGGCTTTATGGGTTTATCCCGTTTCAATTTCTCATTTCGTTTTGAAATACTGACTCTGTTCATTTTGAAATGCTTTACAGAGCAACTGATGTCTAAAAGCACTTTGAGCAGAATGAGCGAAGAGTGAAACTAGCCTAGAGAAATCAAAAAGATTTCACGCAAAATGTCGAAAAGGCGGCAAAATGAGGTAAAACCAAAAAAATTTTTATTCGACGAAGTAAAATAAAATTAGGAGCGCAAAAATAGCCGGCTGAGAAGCTGAGGCGGTTATTTACTAAGCAAGCATGTACCACGAACTTCAAAAAGAGGAAGAAAACACCATCAGCTTAGAGATTAAAAAATAAAGATATTGCAAGACCAGAGAATTTTTCCGAATTTGTCAGCAGGAACAAAGCACTTGTCAGCGCATGAAGAGAGACGTAAAACTTAGAGAACAACTATTAAAACGCGTAAATATTAGCATAGGAGTGCAAAAATTGAAATTTATTACGAAACTCGCATCCACTGACAGAAAACACCTATGAAATAGCTTTAAAACCGTTTGACGTTTTAAAGCTTCTATGCCTAGTGTAACCCTTTCAGAGCCTAACCAGAAAAACTTCAAATTTCGGACGTGAAAACAGTCAGCTAGCTTTACAATTTCCCAATACCAATTTTTCTCGCTCTTTCAATCACGCGGAACGAACAGGTAACAAACCACTCCTTCCGCTCTGCTCTTCAATTTAGTAGCATTTCTACGTGCAGCATTTCTAGTTTCAAAATTACCATTAAAAGAAACCGTTTCTGTTTTTGATTTCAATTTCTGATACTGACTTCACTGATACTGTTCATTTTGAATTGTTTTGCTGAGCAACTGATGTCTACAAACACTTTGAGCAGAATGAGAGACGTAAAATAAACTAGAGAAGTCAAAAAGATTTCACGCAAAATGTTGAACAAGCTGTGAACTAAGGTAAAGCAAAAAATTTTTATTAGACAACATAGCAGGACAAGTCCTGACGTACAATTCAAAGTATTTTCATTGATTAAAAAAACTAGACCTAGAACGGACTATTAGTGAATTGGGAAAACCATTACTAAAAAAACATAAAAAAACAGAAAAAAACAATCAATTTCAAAACGCCGCTAGGGAAAACCACTAGAGATAGATGTAATTTAATTTTAACAAAAATTAGGCCTAGAAGAACTTGTGCATGGATTGGGACATTACACCTTAGAAGTATACCCCAAAATTTCCGCCTTGGTAAAATTTGCTGGAAAATTAGAGACATAAAATGAACGAAATTAGGAGATATCCTTTGTATCTTATTTTACGGAAAAGAGGTGGCGCCATTTTTTCGAAATTTAAACATTAAAATTGTAAAATAGGTGACAAGTCTTGTGGCACGTTTCCGCTCATTTTAGGTATCTATTACTTGCATTAAAATTATCTCTAATCTGCAATTGAGCCCAACTAAACGCGTGCTTTTTGAACATACAAAAGTGATTTAATACTTTGTATCAAGCACTTTAATTGAAGCTTTTGAAGCTTTAAAGTGATTTAAATACAAACGTTAAAGTCGGTAAAATCTCGAAAAAATTGGTTTTAACTAGACTTAATTCGATTTTCTGACAGTTGCTTAACTATCGCAGCTCGATAAACCACCGAATGCAGCCAGGTCACTGTCAATGTGGGACTTGCCGAATCTAATTTGTGGCATATATGATGTACGTCCCAGTGCCACATAAACTGATTTTTTTTCGAAAAAGCTCTCGCTCAAAAAAGCCGTTGTTGGTCAAAACAAACTGTCAATGTGTGCCTCTTTTGCATCCAAATACCTTTGAACCTTTGATTTCAAATTTATTTGAATCTTTGAATTAGTTTTAAAAAATTCAAAGATCTTTGAATCTTTGAATTAGTATTAAAAATCATACACAAAAATATAGAAATACAAAAATAGGCACATATTGACGGTTTGTTTTAACCAACCACGGCTTTTTTGAGCGAAAAAAATTTCGGAACTAACAGTTTTTGTAGCACTGGGACGTACATCATATATGCCACATGGATTTCTCTGGATTACCAGTTCATTTTATTGGAATTTCAATAGGAGTCATATATATGTTTCCATTTCAAATTTGAAGTTTTTTGAGGCAGCCAAATTTTTGCTAAATTGCTGCAAAATACCAGCCAAAAAAGTTCTTTTAGTCAGCTTAGGTTTTTTTCACTAAGTCAAATTCAGCAAATGTAGGACTTTGTAACAGAAGAACAGACAAAAAAGGCTATTGAGAAAAATACAAAAGAGGGCAAAATGAAGGCAAAACCGACCTGAAAATGCGACAAATATCAAAAAATAATGAGGAATTATTCAAAAAAAAATTTTTCGAGCTTTATTTATTAACGTTTTTGTTTTTTCGGCTGCTCAAAAAATATTGAGGGATTTAAAAAATATTGAGGAATTTTTCAGAAAAAAGTCATATTTCTTTTTTCTATTTTTAATTCACTTAACAATAAATTTAGTTTGTAATTGAGTGAAGCAACATTAACAACCAAAATAAATGTTTTTTCCATGAGAACAAATATTTTAGAATTAAAAAACGGCCATCTGAAAATCGCACGTATTCATAGGCAAATAATCGAAAATTCAAGAGTATAATTAGAACAATTATTTCATAAATTTCATTTCAACCCTTTGATCAGTAGTAAAAAAGTAGTAATAAGTACTAGTAGTAGTAATACAGCTTTAATAATCACTCTTATGCTCAAAAACGCGCATTAAATTAGGCTCAATTGCTGATTATAGTGCGAAATCGAGTTAGGTTGCGTGCGAAAAAGAGATACATAAATCGAGCAGATTCGTGTTACAAAGCGAGCGAACAATAGGATACATAGCTTGTAATTTAAATTCGCTGTTAAAAATTGGTCACCTTTGCACACACGGGTTGCGCAATTCCCTTCAATTTTGCCTGTTTTTCCTAAAGTAGCTATTTTTTCGCAATATTGTTACATTTTCAGTGTATTAATATAAGAAAAACGAACAAGAGATACACAGATCGGGCATATTTGCCCGTGAAAAATTGGGTATAACTCTGCGACGTAATGGAAAACCATTTAGAAAAAAATTCGGTCCAAAAAATGGAAAAAAAACAGTAAAAACCAAAGTGAAATTGCCGCATTTGAACAAAAAACCACTAGCGAGAAAGCGAACTTTTGTTCAAAAAAATTCACGCCGCAAAACCACTCGCTTTTTCACTCCACTTCCTGTTTCGGCGTGACCAAAATCACTACTCCAATTTGACTTCAAAAATCATGAAAATGTGTGTACAGATTTTTAACGAAAGACAGCGCCCCAATACAATTCAAATTCTTTGAATTGTTAAAAAATAGGAGCGCTATAATAGCCGGCTGAGAAGCTGAGGCGGCTAATAATAATACTTTCAATATTACTTTTTACGTTCTGCGGCTAAATTAGGATTTTGTCAGAGGTATAAACGCAGTATCAAATCCAAAATAAGATAGCTGTCTCATCAGAATTCAATGGCAAACAGAGTTTCTTGCTGAAGTCAAAAGATAACATAAGTTGTTCCACTTTTTCCGCTCTGCTTGCCGTTTACTTTCATGAAAACGTAATTTAAAAGGATCTCAAGATGCAGAGACAAGCGCGGGAGGATTAAAATGGGTCGATAAATTTTAATAACATTTCGACAATCTTTCTTATGCAGCGAAGTCACAAAAGCACATTTCCCTAAAAATGGCATAATTGTATGTCAATTATTGACTTGAAAATGTAATCATAAGGTTCTTTTGCATCTAGTTTCCAAAAAACGGCAGTAAGTTATAACAAGCAGATTTCAAACTGTGTTGAATCTTTGAGGATGCCAACTCGCATCAAGGAATCTTTAAATTGCTCAGGTGGTTATTCGGTGAAACTACAGTTATTGACCTCAAATGTTGGGTTTTCAGATGTTTATAAAAATCAAACTAAAAATTGTCAACAAGAACTGGTATTTTGATTTCTACCCACTACCCTTCTATTGCTTCACCTCAAAAAATTTGACCGTCTTAGCAGAGAGAACACGGCAAAAATGTTGATAAAAACCAAAAATGGTATGCTGATGACGGTAGCGTCGTCGGTAAGTTAAAAGATATCAGGGCACTCTTCGACAAGCTCACTCGGCTTGTCCCAAGTACGGATATCTTGTCAATCCTCTGAAGTGTCAATTGATAATTAAGCCAGGAGGCAAGCGCCAAGCGTCAACTGAGTTTGCAGGCACAAATGTGGAAAGCACGCAGGGTGCTCGAGTCCTGGGATCAGTTATCGGTAGCTCTGAGGCCAGTAAAAATTTCCTGAAAGATGCAAAAATTAAAAACAAAAAGTTTGGACAGACTTGGTCAATTTGCTCTCACCTCTCCCCAGAATGCCTATGCATGTTTGACGAAGGGGGTTCAACAGAAGTTGAGCTTCCTCTCGCGTAATACACCCTCCATGGACGGGGTTCTGAACAAGGTGGAGGAGGCTTGTCCGAGTCATATCGAACATTGTCGGCAAAGAAATAATCCAAGAGGAAAGAGAACTTTTTTCTCTCCCTCTCAGAATGGGTGGGCTTAACATCGCCCTCCCAAAAGACCTTCATAAAAATCTTGATGAGCAATCAATTGAACTCTGAAGTCCATTGGCGTCATTCAATAATGATTCATTCGAAATTCAACAATGTGAATTAGAACAAACCAAGAGCAGTCTCAGACAGAAAGCAGACATGCAACGTGAACTCATCTCGAAAAAATCCAGAATCGAAAACAATCAACCAGAAATGAAGTATACCATCCAGCTGGCCTCAGAGAAAGGAGCATCTAGCTGGCTTAACGCGCTTTCGTTATCAAAACATGGTTTTGACCTCACGATGACTGAGTTCCGTGATGGAATAGCACTTCGCTACACCTGGGAAGCGAAGAACACGCCAGCTATATGCCGATGTTGGAAAGAATTTAGCTCACCCATGCCCTACATTGCGCCAAAGGCGGGTACACGCACATACGACACAACGAAATCAGAGACGTGTTTGCAAACATCATGGATGATGTTTGCCACGATGTCCAGGTAGAGGCAAAACTTCAGTCGCTCGATGGAGAAATTTTCTCGAGTAATTCCACCACTACTGATGATGACGCTCGACTGGACATCAAGGCAAACACTCTGTGGGGCTCTCGCTTTAATCGCACTTTCTTCGATGTGAAGATTTTCAACCCTCACGCGAAGAGCCGCCCTAAGACCATAAAAGATGCATACAAATATCACGAGAGCATCAAGCGAAATCAGTACGAATAGAGAATCCGCGAAAACGAACACAGCAGTTTCAACGCACTGGTTTTTGCTTGCTCGGGCGGTGCTGTGCCATCAGCATTGCGCGTTACGAAACAACTCGCAACCAAGATCAGCGAAAAATGCGGAGAGCCGTACGCCGACACTATAAGCTACATCCGAACGAAAATCAGCTTCGCACTTCTGAGGAGCTGTGTTCTCTGCTTGAGGGGATATCGCGCCCTCAATCAGCACCGTCGTGGAGGAGGGAAAGCTGCAATGATTGTTTGGCAGCTTAACTTTATTCCTTTGCTTATTCCTTGATACCCTATTTATATTTTAATCCTTCCTTACCAGTTCCCTCTATGTGTGCTATATATACAGGTGCTTTCCTCTCCACTTGTTAGTTATTTTTGTGACTGGGCCGTCTTTACACTGTCTGGAGGAGAACAGCTTGGAGTGCAGCATCCGGCTAAGTGCTACTCATCATCTCTTATGTTCCGATCTACATCCATCGTTGCCGGATGGTGTACACGCCCCCTTTTTTTTAAAAAATAACCAAAAAAAAATCAATAATCAAAAGTTTTTGGGAAAACAAGTTAAAGTTCTTTTCGTTTCAGCTTAAATTTCTTTGGTGCCTTGAGTAGTGATCTGTTGTAATACTTAGCGAAGGTATTAATCACTGAGGGGATAAAATTAGTTTTCTTTTGTTCAATCTTTTGTTGACCTCCAACTTTTTGCAGTGTATTTTTGAAAGACGGTCTTAGGATTAGGATTTTTCAATAATTGAAACATTTCGGGGAAAAATTTTTGAACGAACAAATTTCTTGGTAAAACGTTAAATTTGAATATGAAATTTTTGGTGCATCAAATGTTCCGAATTAGATGCTAGTGTGCTAACACTAATCTTTGATAGGGGAAGGGATAAGATTCGGCCAAAATTATTCGTCTTATGCTTAATTCTAGATGAATACCCTAATTTTTTTGCTGAAAAACAGTTTAGAAATATCTCCATTTTTGACAAAAAAAATCAAAACTGGCAAACCAACGGCAAAGAGCCACCGTTGTCGCGCTCGACTCACATTGCGATTGGAACAGAAAAGAGCTAAATTGACAGAAATTGTTTCTAATTTCCAGCAAAAAGTGTCCGAAATTGGTGTGCAGTTTCAGTTAGAAACTAAATTAAAATGTAAATCATCTTCTATACTAAAGGCTATAACGCTTAATGAATTAATGGCCGATTTTTATAGATTATCCCTTTTGATTTTGCTCTTTTGACATTGACGGCATTCAATACATTGCGTAATAGCGTGACAGAATTTAATATCCATTTAGTTGAAACAGTGAGTGAGGGTCGCGAGTCAAGCGTAAAAATCGTGACTTAAGTAAAATAAAAAGGTGATCAAGAGGTAAAGCGAATTATAGAAAGGAGAGCGCCGAAATAATAGCCGGTGCAAGGTTGACGGCGGATATAAAAAATACAAGCAAACATAAAAATTCAATAAACTTCATATAAAGAAAGCAATAACAATGATTTGAAAAGATTATTTTCCTTATTTCAAGCAATGTCACCAACAGATGAGACCTGTCAATAATGATACTGATATAAGACAAATTGTACAAAAAAAATCAATAAAATTTCTCAAAAACATTTGTGTCGAAGTCATAAAAACCATTACCTCAAATAATTGAATTAACTACGACAATCTCCATTAAACTCTTATGGTACCTGTTCCTAAAGAGATTAAATGATCAAAAAGCTGCACAAACACTCTTAAAACTCAAAAATTGACAGAATTTTTGAACCAAATAGCCATGCACTCAAACCAAAAATTAGGTTTATTTATGCTTCATACGCAATCAATTAGATATGTCATTATTGATACTCAGTCAGACCACACAAGAAATACCAATGAAAAGAAAAAAAATCATTCATTACTATTTTATGACAACAAATAGTGTCAAAATCCTAAAAATGATTAGCTGCCCGTTGATCAATTCAAGCAATTTATCCCGTTGCTTTTGATTTTGCTCTTTTGACATTGACTGTATTCAGACATTCGGTAATTAAATGAGAGACATAATTTAAAATCCATTCAGCTGAAACAGTGAGTGAGGTAAATCACGAGTCAAGCGAGAAAATCGTGACTTATGTAAAACGAGAAACGTGATCGAAAGGCGAAGCGAATTTAAAAAGAGCAGACAAGTCCGGAATTACAATCCAAATAATTCAATCAACTAATGGCCTGTACAGCAACATTTTTACAGCAACATCAATCACTGACAGTCAACAAAGCCAATGACCCACATTATATACTTGAAAATGAAAAAACAAAATTTCCCTTTCCAAGACTAAGAGTTTCATGATCACTAAAGATAGCAACACTTTATGAACACATCAACACTACACATCTTTAGAAGAACTGAACAATACAACAATTGTGGTATTCAATGACAGAAAAGTTAAAAAGAAGCACCGAACTGAGGAAACTGGCAAGAATCAAAATATCTTTAGAAGTCATAGGCGTCAAAGTAGTTAAGAACCTAGTAACTACAAACCAAAATCCTTAATCTAAAAGTTGGTTGGAGGCTATTAATTGGCTGAAAAGACACCAAACCATAAGCTCAATAAGAACTGTTATGATCGAGGAGACTCAGCCAAAGAGCAAGAAGGAATACAGGTCTACAAAACCAAACTTTAGTATTTGAACACAAAAAGCCAAAAAAATAAAATATTTTCTATGAACGAAAACTAATAAATAAATTCACTGATTCCTTTTTAGCAACCGATGAAAGCTGTCATTAATGAGACCGAATGATAAGACATTAAAAATACACAGAATTTCCAAAAATGTCAAACAGGATAACTTTTGAGAACAAATAGTATAAAAGTAAAAGAACGCAGTAGCAACGGTGTGAAAACCTTGCCGGTCTGAAAAACTAGCCGAAGAAACCTATTATTAATGATCCTGAGCGATAATGCAACAAAGCGGAAAAAAACTCGCAAAACTTCAAAATTCTTGAAAACAATTAGTGTCTAAATCATAGAAAACACCAGCTTTGATCTAAGACAACTAGACCGATCATAAAATCCTATTAACGAACTACAACACCTTTTCCTAAAGAGATTAAGGGATAAAACAAACACTCGCAAAAATTCATTCAAAACTTTGGAGAACCACAAGCCATGAACGCGAATCTATACTAAGTTTTATTTATAACTCAATAGCAACCAATGAGACCTGTCATTAATGGCTGTAACTCAAGAGACAACCACAATAACAAGCGGCAAAAATCAAACATTCACTAATAGTTCTTGCTAACAAACAGTGTCAAAGTAATAAGGATTAGCTTCCCGATGAGGAATTCAAGCAATTGCAAATAGGCGCAATTAGAACATATATGTACCATAAAAACAAAAACTCAATTAAAAACATACCCGACATATTGCCGGAAAATACCGCCGTTGATTCCCATAACTCTATTGGGATAGAAAGAAAAAAATATCAACAAAAATTGATTTTTGTATAAAAACATGTTTAAGTGCAATTTTTTTTTGATGTCATTTCGTAATTGAACATACTCCTGTCTCTCAGTGAGAGGCTACAGGGTTCAGTATCAATACCAATAAGCTTTATAGATAGTAACTAAAACTTATGAGAACAAAGTTCAAGTTCCGGGCATCTAAAAATGGGCTTTATGGGTTTATCCCGTTTCAATTTCGTTTTTAAATACTGACTCTGTTCATTTTGAAATGCTTTGCAGAGCAGCTGCTGTTTAAAAGGACTTTGAGCAGAATGACAGACTTTGAGCAGAATGACAGAAGAGTGAAACTAGCCCAGAGAAGTCAAAAAGATTTCACGCAAAATGTCGATAAAGCGGCAAAATGGGTAAAGTTCGACGAAGTAAAAAAAAAGTTCGACGAAGTAAAAAAACATAGCAGGACAAGTCCTGACGTACAATTCAAAGAATTTTCATTGACTAAACAAAAACTAGGCCTAGCAAGAGCTAATAATGGATTGGGAAAACCATTTAGAAAAAATCTGATCCAAAAAAATCGAAAAAACAGTAAAAATCAAAGTGAAATTGCCGCATGTGAACAAAAAACCACTAGCGAGAAAGCGAATTTTTGTTCAAACACCATTTTCTCACTCTACTTTAAAATTAGAGCGAAAAAATTTCACGCCGCAAAACCACTCGCTTTTTCGCTCCACTTCCTGTTTCAGCGTGACCAAAATCACTACTCCAATTTGACTTCAAAAATCGTGAAAATGTGTGAACAGATCTTAAAAAAAAAAGACAGCGCCCCAATACAATTCAAATTCTTTGAATTGTAAAAAAGGAGCGCAATAATAGCCGGCTGAGACGATGAGGGCGGCTATTAAACTTAACCGACTAAACGTCGGAAGAATTGCTCTCGAATGACTAGTTGTAGCTCTAATCAATTGCAGCCTGCTTCAGTCAGGGGGGCCTAAATGGGACTAAGAATATCAATAGTTGGTTTCAAATAACCACATTAGAGGTCATCATAAACAACTATTAAGATTTAAAATAAAAAATGACACTAATTTCGGCGCACTTTTCATTTGAATTTTAGTATTAAATTGCCGCCAATTGAGTTCAGCCGCTTAAAATTGTGATTGCGAGAGAAGTTCAGATCACGCAAAACGCAAAAAGTCAAGGGCGTAAAAGTTACTCGAAAAGTCAAAATTGTCAAGCGAAAATTTTACATAAAAAAAGACACACACTTCTACAGTTATTGCTATGAACTACGTTCAAGATCAATTAATCACAAATCTACTCGCTCCAAATCATGCCTCAAATCTACTCGCTCCCTTAACTCCTTCAGCGCGATTAAAATCACCACCCTAAATTGACTTCTCAGTGAAGTGAAGAAGCCGCAGGGTGAAAAAAATCTAACCAGAAGACTCCGGAATCCACTCGAAGGAACAATAACCTACACCCTAACTAAATACTTTATACATCGTCTAAAACAGTTCCTGATTACTCCCTGAACAGCCACGCGACACCCAAACGCACATAAAAACAAAACATGAGCAAGAAGTAAGAGCCATAAAAACATAAGAATCGAACTTTTTTAAAAAATATAAGCTGTCAGATCTTTATTAGTCTTCAAGCAGTAAAAATAACCCAAAAAAACAACCCTCCTTAAAAAATTGAACACAGAAAAACATTCTGAAATCCCGAGATACGGAAGAATTAGGAAAAAATCTCAAAAATGAAATCAAGCAAAAAAATTGTTAAACAGCCTAAATTTTGCAATTTAAAAAAAGTAAAATGATATTAACAAACTCAAAATGACACGAAAATTAACCTAACGCTAACTTCAACCAAAAAGACCCCAGACACTAAAACAAGAATAAAACGTAAAAAAATACTACTAAAAAGCGTCTAAAACAAAACCACAAAAATAGCTCAAAATTGCATGTTAAAATCAAATATTTATTTGTCATGCCCAATAATGCTCTCAAACACACAGTTGCATGTTAATATGGCTTCCAAAAAACCTTTTTACCCAAAAAAGTAAAGTAAAAACAAATTACTTAGGGAAAGCCGCACATAAATAATTTTGCAAAATTTTTTCACTACTTTTCTCTCTTTCTCTCAAATAACAAAAAACAAATCGAGTAACGTCAGAATAATTGCTCTCGAATAACTGACGAGGCAAGCAATTTAGATGTGGCAGAGGCTAGAGAAATTATTACGGTGCAAAGACTTCTGCAAGGCGAGCTGTTCGAACCGCACAACTCTCGGGTAAGATTCGAAGACATTAATCTCTACGCTACACGGCAGATCTGTATTATCTGTACAAACATCTTTTACAATCACTTTTTCAGGCAGAGATTTAAGAATCTCTAAGTCACTTAAGAATCTCTAAGTACAGAAATGGCATCCGAAATGTGACGTTTTGTAAACAAGTACAGAAAACAAATAATTTTCAAAAATTTCCAAAAATACTCTATAACTATAAGCAGCTGAATGCTACCAAAACTCGCAGGATGTATAAACTGGAATAATCAATATCTTAGTCATTTCAATGATTGGCCAGATGCGAAGATAGGACCTGAACTGAAAAGAATTAGCAATGTTTTGTAAAAGTAAAATTGAAAATACACTCACTATTCAATTGATTAATTTGCTAATTAATTGATCACTGCAGGATAACTAACCAGTTGAGTTAGGTCCTCAATTTCCACTACGGGTGCAGAATAGCTGCTGGGATAGAAGCCAGCATACTGTGCTCCAGTGCTCACGTTGTTTTGCTTGTTGTTCTCCGGACAATTGAGACGGCAGGCCTCTCGCTTAATCCACTGCTGAACAAACAAGCAAACAAACATAAACCAGCAGATAAATAGGATTAGCCACTACTGAAAGACCCCCTCTTTCTATACTTCAGCTAGCACTACTACCAACTCCTACTATGTTTAGATGCACACTTCCCATTTTGATACAACTGCTCTCCGGGGACATATTTTCACCATTTCCTTTCTCTCTTGAACTCCAGAGGTATATCGGGATTATTTATTAATCATACATCGCATAAACAACAACCATGTGCCACAAAAGCATCGCATAGTATGCATACTAGATCCACAATAGCTAGGAGGGTAGCTGCAATTGAGCATTTTTACTTTAGCTTATTGAGATAAGTCACATATTCAATGCCGATGCCGGAATCTAAATCCGGTAGATGCGTTTCCCACAGCTCTTGTCTAACGAAATCCGAACACATGCGGACACCAACCAAACACAGCTGACCGAAATCATAACTGCTCCCAAGATAGCAAAACGCACAGCAAAATTATTGAGAGAGTGAAATTGACAAGATTAGCAAGTAAAACGGCAGTGAAAAGTGAGAGCAAAAGCCTGAGCCTGGTCTGGTTATTTTACGTCGACTATTAGGGGGATCAAAATTACACCAGTCAAGTCTAGACCAGTTGAAGTCGACTAGTGTGTAGTACTACCCAAGGAAACAAAAAGCATCATTGCTGATAACCCATTTGCACTAACGTGGTAATCACTAGTTATGCTTCCAGCAATTGAGCTTGCGCTGCTCTTGTTTCGGGAGGTACCACTTTCAGCAATTGGACTGCTCGCCTTCTCTCTTAGAGTCCAGGCCCTCACCAGCTCTGATACTGTAGAAATATACACACTGGATAGATACCATATAGGATGTCTTTACATTTAAAACACATCAATGGAATTGATCCCAAGGACAATTCAGCAAGATTTATGGCCTCCTATACAGCTAATAATAAATTTTAGGTCAGATTTTTTTTCTTTTTCCACCAGTCCATCATTAAATTATGCTTGATAAACAGCGTATACGTGCTGCAAATTTTAGTAATCCCCGTGATAGTCAGCAAATAAAAAAAACAATCAAAATGGCCTTTAAGAAGGTTTTTTTTCGAAAACTCACCAGATTCTTCCTCGCTCTTGGCCTTGACAGTCGACAGCAGCCAATCGTCCAGGTCATCTTTCACAAACTAAATACGCAAACGTTTAATATTTCCAAGTCTAAGACGCGCCAAAAATAAACGACGATTACATGGAGCTCCAAAAATACGATGCTTCTCAATAGAAGTATTAAGATAGGGTACCAAAAACGTTGTCAAAGTTTTTATAGATGCATTAAGCCAATCGGATCATTTACCGGAACGACTAAGACGTACATACTGATCACGTTTATGACTACAACAATTTGATCATAATGTAGGTCTTATTGTTTATTTTACATACGGGCTCAAACTGATTCATGTTCTCAGATAATCAATTAATAAAGATCATATATGATTTCTTGGAAATCACATAAGAATCTTCCAAAAAAATTGAAGGCCAAAAAACTGCATAATTCATTTTCGAGAGAAATTGAACAATTTTCCTAGAAATACAAGGTCATATATGGTATACTCAACATTGACAGATGCCAAAAACTCAAAGGGCGTTTAATTTTAATTTATGGTATATGAAATGCACAATTGACTATTTTTGTGCAGTAAAAACATTAACTCTGGATTGAATACGCATATAGAAAATGATTCGAAAGTTAGATGCAAAAATCATTTTTTGCATTTTCCAATGAACAAGAATTTATAGTCATATACTGGTTTCAGAGAATATGAAAACGTAAGTCATATAGATAGACTTCTTTCATTTTGCACCCAATTTTGGAGAGAGTAATGCATTGTAGGGTGGTTTGGCGGATCACAAAGTGATGCCAGGGAATCAAATGAGTGCTGACTTATCGATAAAAATGAAAATAAAAATTCAAGGAAAAAAGATGTGATTCTCGGTATTCATACTAGGATCATACATGATTTCTTGGTAATCATAGAAAAATCATATATGATCTCTTTGGTTTAATATTAGGATCACACTAAAAAATCAAGAATGGACAGTAGGAAATTATACATGATCATTGTATGAAATCAAAGAAACTCCAACCCGGGGTGCTGTAGAATACACAGAAACGGAAATACGTTGATGAAGTCACCGACGCCGCTTTCAACTATGAAAAAAAATTAGTGATAATATGATATGACTCATTCAATTTCATATTGCAGAAGCGTTTTATAGGGGACTTTCATACATATGAGACTCATTATAAAAATATGCGAACTAATTTAAATTGAAGTTTTAAATTACAAAATTTATTTTGTTGAGTGAGGTACGTTACACATGATCACAACTTGACTTTGTAATCAGTTCTGTGTGAACAATGTAAAACGGAAAACAAAACGGAATAACAAACGGAAACATCTTGAAGTAGATAACTGGCCAAAGATGCCAAAATTCAATGAAGAAAGGAGACAATTTCTTGTCACTTCATAAGCACTCTGGAGCCAGCATAAAATGATTTCAAAAACGCAGAAGAGCAGTTACACTTTGTATTCTAAAAATTTGGAAGCTCAAACCTAAGCAAACCATTTTTATCACACATTGCACAACCGCTCAAATTCAAGAACCAAAAAAAGAATAACCACAAAACAGTACATGTGAATTCTGAAAAAATAAACAAAAACGCAAGCAATTATTTAGTAACCAGAAAAAATTATATTCCAAGTTAAATACAGTAACAAATTTCAAGAAAATTCAAAGGGACAAAAATTTCGAAAACGATTTAAGTCTCTCACAAACTTTATGGCACAAAGAATGATTTCAGTTGTTACCGAACTACATATGACACTAAAGCTACTGGAATTCCCCAAGACACATGGAACTGAAAAAGTATATGACAAATAAAAACTTCAATATATAAGGACATAAAGGGAAATCTTCCAACAGAAAACTCGAAAAAGAAACCTACGCCAAAAATTCAAAATACGCAAAAAATAGAAAAATATCAAGAAAACATGAAAATTCAAGAAAACAGGCTAAAAATATCATATTTTCAGCAGTTTATTAACATAGCTGGAAAAGTGCCAGAAAATAACTATCTCAGCTTCGTAGATCAGCAATCTCTAAAAGATAATGAAAAAACCAAAGATATCTCAATTTTTACAAGATGCTGAGATGTTGTTTTTTTGATAAAGAGTCTGTATAAACTATTACCTTTTCTATTAGTTGTCCTTAAATAACCTCCAATAGAAGTGACATACACAAATTGGATCATATCTTCCTTCAATTAGAGTAGGCAAAAGTTGTTTTGAAAGTCAGAAAAGTCATTTGACCGTGACCAAAAAACAATCGCATAAATGATATAACATAGCAGGACAAGTCCTGAAGTACAATCCAAAGAATTGAATGAAAAAAATTGGAACTATTGTATCTGACCAGCAGATCAATTGAACAATGCCAGCCAACAAACAAACATTCTGAAAACTTGAGGAACTAAAATATTCAAACAAATTAAACAAAATAATATTCCTTGCTAAAACTCTTGAAGCTTTTACTCAGAAGGCCAAATTTGATCCAATAAATATACCTTTTAACACAAGCCGAAGCCACAACAGCAATTGGCAATTTAAATAGCCATTTCAAGTTTCTTAAGGTTGCGATATTCATATCTTCGAAACCTTATTGTCTCTCGAATCGGAGCAGTAACAAATCTGCAAGACTTGAAAAAGTTTAACTATCCTAAAAGATTGATAAAATCAGCAGAGGACAAAAAATTTTCAAAAAATTAAAAGAATTTCGAAATGCATTGAAATGTTGCAGAATTCGTGTTAATAATATCTTCAGAACCGTTTCATTGTTTCCAAAAACTATTCAGTAACCCAAAATCAAGCCTTTTAAAAATTTCATTGGCCCATAAAGGTCGATAAAGAGCCAAAAGACATCACTCACGCAATTCAGTTGAAACTGCTTGAACGAATGAACAAAAAGCAGTTTTCAAGTTGTTGTAACGTCATATGGTCGTAACAAAAAACCAAGAGAAGGCCAAAAATAGCCCCGACTATCAATTTGCGGCTATTAAAAAAATTCATAAAAAAGAGTACCAATGAATACAAAATTCGTTAAGGAGCAAACGATTTTAGATTTCTTAAAAAACTCGAAATAAGAGACTATTTTGCCTTCAAAACCCATTATTGGGCTCACACAAAACATTGATATTAGGTAGAATTCACTAAAAACGTAGAAATCCAATGGTTGCAAGAATAATAGAAGGAGACGAGAAATTAAAAACATAGCAGGTAATTTTCGCATAAAAAATAGTCCAAACACCCTATTTTGTCTCTGGAATCTGTCCAGTAACTCATCTGCAAGAACTGAAAAATTTTCATTGACCCGTAAAAATTGATAAACTTTACAATGACAAATAATTTTAAAAATAGAAAATTGGAAATTTTAAAGAAATGTTGCAAAAATCGGTGATATTAATTTCTTCAGAACCTTTTCATGGTTTCCAGTAAACCCAATCAGTAACCCAAATTCAAGCCTACTGACGAAAAAACTTAAGACATTGAATCATTTTTGGCCCAAAAAACTCAAAATGCCTTTTTAAGTTTGAATTAAGGCCTTCCCAGCAGCTGCAACACAAGGCATTTGAAGGTTTACTAACGCCAGCTATGGGCCTCTAATGAAACTCAATGCCCAAAGAAGGTCACCAACAAAAAAAGAATGATCACAAATACAATCCTTAGTATTTGTACTGTAAAAAATGTTGCGCCACTAGTACAAAACATAGCCGGCAAATTATCGGACGTTGACCCGCTGGACGCACATTGGGATTGGCAGAGAAAAAGCAAAATTTAGGAGATAGAAATTGACAGGATTGACAAATAGCCGTCGTTGCCCAGTTGGACGCACATTGGGATTGGGTACAGAAAAAGCAAAAGTTAGAAATGCTCTTAAATCTTTCAAAATGCTCTTATTTGGTGCGCATATTCTGCATATCCTGTTAGATTCTAAAATAAGACATAATTCGGCTTCTAGACTGAACGCTATTACACATAATACTTATGCCAACTAGAAATCGCTCTAATGAACTTCGGTAACCTAATGTACTATGACTTGATGACCTGGCTTTTATATGTTTATCCCGTTTCCTTCATTTTGCTCTTTTGACTTTGATCGTATTCACTAAATTGCGTAGTTAAATCCGTGACAGAATTTAAAATCCAATCAGTTGAAACGGTGAGTGAGGTTAGTCAGAAGCTAAACGTGAAAATCCTGACTTATGTATTACGAAAAACGTGCTCAAAAGGTAAAGAAATAAAAACAGGAGAGCGCCTAAAAAATAACCGTTGAGAGGCTGACGGAGATTACTAAAAACTAACGTCAGGCACGCAATCCAGCCGATATATCATGAATGAATGAATGAACAAAACGAAGATTCAAAGGGAGCCTGCCGTCGTGTGGTCGTAACAAAACTCTGGTTGCGACAAAAATGCTGAAGACCAACAAAAATTCACTCAGCTAGTGCACTTTATAATAAAATCACCCTCAGCGATAGCTGAGCGGATTATTATTGGCATTCGCAATTTTCAATGACTGCGATCTTTCAAAAAGGGACGGGCAAAATTAACATGCAGCATGATACAGACTTTTACAATGTTTCTTTTTCGCAAATAATAAATTTTCGAGTTTTTCAATTAATAGGTGCCAATTATACTCATAAGGGCTTAACGATGCGTTACTGGTTGCACAAATGACGGCAAGAACACAAACTCAGCTGCAGAAAGGTAGAAGTCAATAAAAAGCCAAACACTAAAAACATTTTCTGTTGTACTTTTTTATTATGTTCTACTTTTAGTGAGCTAAAAATGGAATGGGTAGTTTCTGACGTGTACCACAAAATTTTAAGAACTATTAATTAGAGCAGAAAAACGAAAAAACTATTATTTGCAGCCATTTGAACTCCTAGCTGGCAACGCCCTGCAAACAATGATGTACAAAATAGTAACAAAAAGAAGCTAACGAATATATATATATATATATATATATATATATATATATATATATGTATATATATATATATATATATATATATATATATATATATATATATAATTCAAACCATCGTTTTTTCCAGGAACAACAACCATCTCTACAACATACACACCAACCACCATTTATAAGCGGATTTTTTTTCATGAAACAGAAAAACATCTTAAAGCAGAATTTAAACTGTATTGATTTTTAAACATGGCCAGCAGATTGCAGTAAAATAGCCGCCGTAGGCCCAATTGAGGCCCATATGGATTCAAACAGGAACAGAAGAATATCAATTGACAGGCTTTACTCTAATAGTAAAAAAAAAGGTTCTAATTACTTGTGCAGTTCAAGGTACATCACACAATTATAAATAATTCACCTTCTAAACTGCAGTCTAGTCATCTTAAAACTAATGCCAACTAGAAATTGCTTCACTGACCTTTGATACCCTAATGTATTATGACTTGGTGACCAGTCTTGATCGTCTTCTCCCGTTTTTTTCATTTTGCCCACGACCGCCTTCAAAAAAAAGCTTCGTATCGTTATTTGAACGAAGTATTAAATCCGGACAATATGCATAATACTAAAACCAGTCAGCAGTAAACTAAGAAACTTTGATGACTCAATGCACTAAGTCTTTAAACGTTAGGCTTAAGTACCCGGGCTTTAACGATTTACATCTTCGTTTGATGTTGCTACTTTGACCTTGACCGTATTAGGACAATGCGTGACGAAAAACGTGATAGAAAGGTAAAATGAATTGCAAAAATCCTCAAAACGGCAAAAAATCCTCAAAAAACAAAACGTATCAAAATTTCAAACATTTTCAGCGACGAATACCCAAAAAATCTGTCTCTTCTCTATAAAAATAAACATACCCGGCAGATTGCCTGAAAATAGCCACCGTTGATTCCCATAACCAAGATTGGGACTGAAAGCAGAGATAAAAACTAGTGAACAAATTTTAGTACAAACAGTTTTAAAGTGCAAACTATTTTGATGCCATTTTGGAGCTGAACATGCTCCTGTTTCGCAGTGAGACCACACAGGGGCTAGTATCAATACCAATAAGCATTAGAGATGGTAACAAAGAACAACCGGCATCGAGTAACCGGCATCTAAAATCGGGCTTTATGGGTTTATCCCGTTTTTATTTGATTTCGTTTTATTGATACTGACTCTGTTCATTTTGAAATGCTTTACAGAGCAACTGATGTCTAAAAGCACTTTGAGCAGAATGAGCGAAGAGTGAAACTAGCCTAGAGAAAAGATTTCACGCAAAAAGTCGATTAGGCGGAAAAATGAGGTAAAGCAAAAAATTTTTATTCGACGAAAAAAAATTAGGTGCGCTATAATAGACGGCTGAGAAGTTGAGGCGGCTATTAATTAAGTAAGCATGTACCAGGAACTTCAAAAAGAGGCAGAAAACACCATCATCTTAGAGATAAAAAACTAAACAGATATTGCAGTACCAGAGAATTTTTCCGGAATTTGTCAGCAGGAACAAAGCACTTGTCAGCGTAACATGAAAACAGACGTAAAAGTTAGAGAAAAACTATTAAAACGCGTTAATATTAGCATAGGAGTTCAAAAAGTTGAAATTTATCACGAAACGCGCATCCACTGACAGAAAACACCTATAAACCCTTTCAGCGCAAAAAAATGAGCCTAACCAAAAAAATTTCCAAATTTCGGACGTGAAAACAGTCACCTCGCTTTACAATTTCTCAATACCGACTTTTCTCGCTCTTTCAATGACGCGGAACGAACAGTTAACAAACCACTCTTTTCGCTCTGCTCTTCAATTTAGTAGCTTTTCTACGTGAAGCATTTCTAGTTTCAAAATTACCATTAAAGAAGACCTTTCCTCTTCGAGTCGGAAAAAGACAGCGCCCTGAAACGATTCAATTCAACTGTGAAAAAAAAACACGATGAGAGCAACAATAGCCTGTCAATAATTATTTATGAACTGATGAATGAACTAAATGAAGTTCATCCAATTTACACAATTTTTATGTACAACCATTCGTTAAAAGAAGTTTAATACATATTAAGAAAGAGTTTCAGTTTAAAAAGAAGTATTGAAGAAGAAAGTTCTCGCTAAAACTGAGTTTCTGTTCGTGTTGTATTAAAGACTTCTTCTACCTCCGGCGCACTCAGCCATTTCAAGCACCATGGAGGGCTTCTACTGGCTGAAATTGGCATTTCAAAAAGATAATGGATAGGATACATGGCTAGCCTCGTAGGAGATGGTGTGATCGGCATTTTTCATTTTCACAAGGTAAGTAACAAGTACTGTTAATTAATTAAAACAAAAAAGAATAAATTTTCAGGATATTAAAAGTTTGATGACGTTGATGGGACTCGAACCTCATTATGTGGGTGTCAGAATTTTAATCGATATTAGTGCACTGCACTAAGTTTTCTTCTGGATTTGGAGGTGTTTCGCTTCATAGTTCCATTGTTCTCAGTTTGGAATTGTCTGAAAAATTGAGACGGATGAAATTGGTTCATCCTGAGTATCGAACCCACGCGCGCATTGTAAACATCGAGTTAGCTGTCCGCGCTAAGTTCCATGACGCATATTTTCAACTATACTTTTTCAATCGCAAAACGAATTAACTTCCAACCAATTAAAGCAGATAGGTAGTATAAAACAAATGATCTTAATTCGTATAATATGGTAGTCGTCAGTCTAAGGAGAGCAAATGCTAAAATTTTCTGTTTGAAAAGGGAGGACTGAAAAAGTTAAAATGAACTTTGTTTTAATTTCATAAAAGAAAGTGAATAAAAAGAAATCAAAACTGATGAAAAATAAGAAGTGCTTGATTAAAAGTGCTACACTGACCTAACCATAAAACCACTGAAACCAAACCGCGCGCAGCACAAAGCTAGATGATGAGGTGTTTCTCTTGTTTAATTTAATTCAGTGGAGTATGAAATAGATGGTTAAAAGACTGAAATAAAGATTTCAAAAGGGAAGGAAGCTTAATCAAATTGATAATTACCGCAAATAGCTATTGTTTTGATGTTTTTTGGTGATCTGTTCAGCCCCGAATTTACTAAGCGGGCGGCTGGCTGAATAGAATGAAAAGAATGAAGTGGATTAAAAATAAGTTGTCTGGCCCCGAATTGACTAAGCGAGCGGCTGGCCATACACTCGTAATATTTTAATATTTCTGATCGGATAAAAAGACGGCTATGTGCAAAATAAAAAGTAAGAGAAGGAAATAATAGGAAGGTGACACATCTCGGCTTCGAACTCTTATCGGTTCGCTTTGTTAGTTACGTGTATACGTATTTATCCGCTGAGCCAATTGGCTTGGCTTCAACAATTATACTAAATCGTTTTGAGTTGGCTGTAGGTAATAAACGCTTTGACAGATATATGAAAAAAAAAACAATCGCATAGTGATAAATAAACAAAGTTGGAGTCGAACCGTAGTTGTAGGTATAGAGATCTTCGTGTTCGTTGCTCCTCACAACTGCGCTGCTGGCTAATAATTT
Organism: Convolutriloba macropyga; assembly: GCF_964194025.1. Lineage (NCBI taxonomy): Eukaryota > Metazoa > Xenacoelomorpha > Acoela > Convolutidae > Convolutriloba > Convolutriloba macropyga. Next base: position 30,125,057 of record NC_134478.1, on the reverse strand, counting down.
GTATTATTTCGTTTGCTAGTCATCAAATTCGTGTGATGTTTTTCGCTGAGATTTCAATATAAAGTTGCACTTCCTTGTTTTCCCGTTTTTGTCATCGTATTCCTGTTTTTCAATTCCCAAGTTTTCCACTGCTGTCAGTCCGTCTGCCGATCTTTCTTGGAAAACAATTTATGGCCTTGAATTTGGGGATGCACTGGGGCTCGATCCTCATTCTCTCATTCATCAGTGTTTTGGGCTGCTATCTACACCGGAAGGCTATAGTGCACCAGTTTGTCATTTTTTTAGTATTGAAGGTGATCGAGAGTACTTTTGCAATTATTAAGCGGGCACTGCTTTTTTTGTGAATTAGTTCCACTACAGACTGTGTGTTGTGTTTGATTGCCCGACTAATATACCCGTTTGCTAGTTTGATCTGAACTTCTCTAATTGTTTGCATGTTTGCTTCTTCATGAAGTTTTTGGACCTTGTAAAATCTAGGTTTTCGTAGGCAGATCCTCAACGCTTTATTCTGGACACATTGTATTTTGTTAATGAGTGATTGGGATTGTTCAATCCAACAGGCATTTGAGTAAAAAAAAGAGGCCGGATCCAAGATTTGTATACCAATAAAAGACTCTCTTCGTTGATGTTTAGATTGCTAAGTCTCCACAGTTGAAAAAACCTGCTGTTTGCTCTTTTTATTAGGCTATTGCAGTGATCGTTCCATCTGAGATGAGGAGTGAGGGTAATACCTAGAAACTTTAGCGACTGTGTTTTTCCGACGGGTACGCCTTTTATTTTTAAATTGAGCTCAGACTCTTTCTTAGATGGGTTTTTAAAAATCATGTACTGAGTTTTGTTAGGATTTATTTTAATTTTCAAGTGGTCACACCAGTCTGTAAGGCTATTTAGTGATGATTGCAGATTGTTTTGAATTAGTTGTGTTGAGCGAGATCTGTAGTACAGGGCAAAATCGTCAGCGAACTGAAATCTGTGCGTTCATTTTTGGCAATCGGCTAACGTATATAAGGAAGAGAATGGGAGCAATTACGCTGCCTAGGGGCACACCGGCTGTCGGGCAGAAACTGGCGCTAACAGTAGTATTTATCTTTACGTAAACGTTCCTTTGTGACAAAAATGAATTTAATTTGTGTATCAACCCTAGACGCCATACGGCATCAAATGCTTTTTCAACATCCAAGCAAACCAAACCAACCATTTCAGTCCTTTGGAAAGCTTCACTAACGTGCTGAGTGAGTTTGATAAGATTGTCTGTGGTGCAGCGATGTTTCCTGTAAGCGCTCTGAGTTTCACCAAATATATTTAGATTTTCGCAATGTTCTAAGACAATGTTTTTCACAACAGTTTCGCAGACTTTGGCCAAGCAATTTGTAAGACTAATAGGTCGATAGTTTTCAGCTTTTGATCTGTCTTTATCTTGCTTTGGTATCATTGTTATCTGTGATTCTTTCCAATTTACTGGAATATACGAGTTGTTAATTGAACTAGAAATGAGAAGGCAGGCTAGGGCTTTTATACTCCGTGGTAACTCACTGAGCACTTTGTAGCTGATTTTATCTGTTCCTGGGCATGACTTTCTCGATACTCTCAATATTTCATCGAATTCCTTTGTTGTAATCATAATACAAAGTTCCTCGGTGTCGACGTTTGTACTTAGAAATGCCTTGGTTTCCTTTTCGATTTTCTCGCAGTGTTCGGCAATTTCTGTTGGTACTGTTGTGTGGTCTTTCATTGTGTCTTTTAGGAGTTGTTTGAAAAGCTCGCTTTTTTCATGACCTGTGACTGACTTCGACTCTTTATATGTTAAGTCGGGATAGTCGCCAGTTTTTTGTTTTGACTCGTGGTCATTTGTTAGTTCTTTTATTGCTCTCCAAAAACCTTTGCTGCCCTTGTCTCTTGCACGTTCCAAAATTTTAGCTCTTTTTTGTTCTTCTGATTGCCCGATTGATCGTTTGATTTCTTTCTGCAGATAATTTATCTCGGTTTTTAGAGACCTAAGTTCATCGCCAAATGCACCTTTGAGATCTCTTCGCTTTTTCCTTTTCAGTTTTATCAATTTTTGTGTCTCAATACTGTAAGGAGGCTTGTTTTTGTTGACATAGGAGTCTTCCGACAATTTGTGTATTATTTCAACCAGATTGCTGCTAAACTCATTTAGTTTATCCTTTCCCGGATACTGCGCAGGCCAAAGGTTCGATGATCTATACGATTTTTTAACGTTTTCTCTGAACCGTCTGAAGTCAGTTTCCGATTTCAATTCAAATTTTTTGCTTTTTATGAGGTTAAACGTTGTGATTGTGGTTCTATGGTCACTACCCAGATCCTCTGAGACTTCGAAATTTCTAAAATTCGTAAAAACTGTACTATCGCAAAAGTGTAAATCGAGCATGTTTTTACTTTTTCCGTCAAACGACTGATATGTGTGGTGACCATTGTTTAGCAGTTTAAAATGACCGTTGTCTATTAGATTCAGGAGTTTCTCACCGTTTTCAGAATCGTAGGCGCAGTTTAATTCTTGGTGGGGAGAGTTAAAGTCACCACAAACAAAAACGTTTGTCATACTTTCAGAGAATACTTTTTCCAGTGAGAGTGGTTTTCAAGGTGAATTGTAAACAAATATTATCCAAAAGTCTCTAAAACACGGTAGCGTGATGCATAATTTTAGTATTTCTAGTGTTTTTCCGCTGCAATCGTTCTCTTTTTCAGCTGGTACTGTTTGGTTTATGACGATGTTGTTCTTTATTAAAATAAGAGAGCCAAGATGACTGTTGGTATAAGTTTCTATTGCAACAATATAATTACGAAGAGGGCTTGTTTTCTGCCATTTTTTCACTTCGTTCACGCAAATTATGTCTATGTCATTTTCGGCTAAGAATAAAATGAGATCGTTTATTTTGTTGTTTAGACCTCGACAGTTCCATTGCAAAATTTTGAGCTCATCCATTTTGGTTAAAGTTTTGGCTGTTCGCTATGTTGTTAGGCGGCATTGAATTAACAGGGATTACATTTGCACTTTTAATGCTCTCATGTATTCTTTGACCATCAATTTTTTCATTGAAGATGCGTGAGGCGCTGTTAGAGACAATGTTTATTATATCACTATAGGACATGGTATTTATCACTGTTCGTATTTTGCTCAAGACTTCGGTTACAAGAACAGCTATTTTTTCAGTTTGTGGCGGCAGTTCAATGTTGGTTTGCGGTTTTAAGTTTTTCACTGCAGTAGAGTATTTATTCTCATTTATCTTTCTTGAAGCCTCAGCTAGCTTCTGCTGATAGGCCGGACAGCCGCGATAAACTGTCGCATGAGCACCACCACAGTTAGAACACATAGCGTTTTCTTTTTGAACAGTGCATTCTTTAACACTGTGCTCCTGCGAGCAGCGAAGACATCGAGTAGCATTACTGCATTCTTTTGCTGAGTGACCAAATTGTTGGCATTTGAATCATTGCGTAACATGGGGTGGTTCACGGCTTGCTTCACATCGGTATAGCTGCCAACCTATTCTGACACCATGTTTCTGAGCTGCACTAACATGGTTATTGGAATCAGTTATGACTCGAATCAATTTTGTTGGTTGGCCAGTTGCTCGACTTGTTATTCGCGTAACTTTGTTGACATTCATTGCATTGTTGTTCAGGAGTTCAACTTTTATCTCATCAGCACTAATGCTGTGATGGACATTTACAATTACGAAACTGGGTTTGGTTTTTGGCTTAGGAAGCGTGTTTCTGGCATTCACAGTGGCGTTAGGAAAGGCTTGAGTTAGGTTTACAGTTAGCATTAGGCATTCTCTTGAAGCGAGGTCCTCAGGTTGAACAAAAAAATCGGTAGTGTTCTTTAACTCTCTTATGTGCTTTATTTTGACCACTGGAAAGTTCGATCTGATTGCCCTTGCAAACTGTATTTGTGATGGCCTTGGGTCAATAGAAACAACAATAGGTCTAACGTTGGTGATTGGAATTTGTGCTTGTTTTCTGAACCTTTTTCTTTTACTTCTCACTTCATTAAAATCGCTTTCATCTTGTGTTGTTTCGTCGGCTGTCATTCTGGCTTCAGATAGAAGCCTTTCAATTTGGCTCATTTTAAAACTCAGCCTCAAAGAGGCTCTGACTTCTCGAAAAGTTCTCTAATAAGATTTTGAAGATGAGGGATAAAACTGAGCAGAAAGTAAAGACTTTTGAGCTTAAGACTTTTGAAGGTGAGAATAAAACTGGAAGAAAAAGTAAAAGAAAAGTCGGGATTAAGAAAAAGAGTCAGGATTTTAAATCTTAAGCAAGTTTTAGTGAAAAATCTCTTAAAAAAATCTCTTTTAGTGAAAAAGTTTAAGAACTTCAACAGGGTTTCCTCAGTATCAAGGGTTACTAGCTGTTAGCGTTCATTCTCCTTGTACCGGTAATAACCTGAGGAAGTGTAAGAAAGTAATCATCATTAGGCATATCATCATCATCATCATCATCATGAAAGTAATCATCATTAGGCTTAAAGTTCATTAAGTTTCATAGGTCTATTTATAAATTAACCCAGGCTATGAAAAGGGACTCAAATTAGGCGATTTGCCTCAGGTTGCATGGAGGTAGCACAAAATTCACCTCAAGTTGTTCTGATACTTGTGACAACTGAGACCAAATATTTTTTTAAATCCCAACTCAGATGAGAAATGATAACGAGGATTGCTTCATAAAGTATGCAGGTTAGCCAATAAAGTGCTTAATTTGTTTTTGCTACAGCGAAATAGTTTAATGAGACGCATTACATGTCAAATATGAATGATGGAACATTCTGTTCCACACCGACTGAGCGTTCTTGATTATTATTATTAATGAACTCACACTTGTAACTTGATGAGAGAGGTGCTGATCTAATGGTTCTTTGCGAGATATGGTAGATGACGAGTCCAATTCCCAGCTGTCGCTACTACCATCAATATCCGCGACATCACTTGTCCTCTGAAGCCACTTCTCTGACTCCTAAATCACGTAAAATTTAAAGGCGAATCGTTTAATTACATTTAGGCACATCTTCGTGACGATAAAAGTATACACACTCGCTTGATGTCGATATTTAGTTGTGCAGATAAGGGGTAAAAAGGTTTGGTAATGGACACAATTTAACTCTAACTTTAGTAACGATGGGATTCAAAACTTGCGGGAGTATTAAATTTTTTTCGGCAAATAGAAAAAAAAATAATTACAACATATAGTTAAAATGTAGTTGAAGCAATAACTGCCAAAAGACATCGAAAACATTTTGCACTCTAGCTAGTTGGCACTCTAAGTAACCTATGTTTAAGTTTTTGAAGCCCAATTAATGTTGCAAACTGAAATATAAGAGTTGTATTCTTGAATAACTAGCGAATATAAGAAGTAATACTTACTATTGCATCGAGTGCTGACTTTGTTTCTGTGTGGGTACTGTTTCCATCTGCAACAAAATCATAAAGTAGTACAGTACTTCATTAAGAAGATAACATCAAAGTATTTTTGAATGTCTTCAGGCTTTAAAAACTGATCACTAAGGTAGGTTGAAAACTGAGAATAGAATAGGTCTAAAAATAGATAGCAAAAAAGTAAATTGTTTTGAAATATGATTCCCGTAAAAACGCCTAAAATGTCAAAAAAAAAAACAAATTTAATTAGAGCATAATTACATCCTTAGCAGACCACGTGGTATGTTCCCACAAAAATAATGTAAAACATAATTCAACACCGAGTCGGTAATCACTGAAAACGTACACAAATAAAATAAAAAGCATTTAATTCTCCAGAAGAAAAATACACAGACAACAAGGCCATTGAACAAAGGAACTTGCATTTAAAAGGAACGTCAAAATTGCGTGACAAAAAAGCCGATGAATCGTTTCTAATTTACATTGAAATTTTTCAACAGGATAATTTCCGAAAAAAATCAAAAATGTAGGAAATGAATTTGTTGCAGAAGAGAAGCAAAGCAAAGTAGGCTCTCGATATTGACGGGAAAACAGGTAACGCTTTGCTTACTAGGTCACAAAATGATAAGAGCACAAAAATATGAAAATATACGTTAATCAGCAATATGGCCCAGTTTTATGCAGCAAAAATCTAATTTAATACCAGTATTGTTCAGTTACCATGCAAAATGTAATTCAAGATTGCAATTAAATAAAAATAAACAACTATGCCGAAATTTTGCGTCTTTTGACAAAGCGAACTGTTCTTGTAGAACAATTAATATTTTTTTAAAAAACTCAGCGAGTTAAGGAAAAAGACAACAAATTGCGTATAGCTACGCGCAGGGATTACACATTTAATGAGGTTAACCAAGCTTTTTCTCATACTTAAATAGCTACAATTCTCGGAAAAGCAAGCAGTTAATTTTAACCATAAAATTCTTAAAATGTCAAATTGTAAAAATCTGAACAGTCAGCGGCAATTACTGTACATTAGTGTAAAACACTTACTGGTCGATATTTCTCCAAATTGAAGTAGGCAATCTCTCAGTCTCTCGTAGTTACTCAGAAAAGCAGGCATATCGACGTCTGAGAACTTGTAGAGCGGTCTAAAATGGAAAGAAAGCTCCAAACTTACCATCACGTTCACATCAATTGAGCCTATTTTCTGGCCTACCATTTTAGTGAGCAACCCTTAATGTTGCAACCCTTACACGCATGTGCAATTTCTAACGTAATAAAATGCTATATATTAACACCAAATGTGTCAATGGGGTAAATCAAAAACAGCACTTTAGGCCGAAACCAAAATAAATAGAGTCAAAAAGTCAGACCGATGAACAAACTATTGCTTCCTGAGTCAAGTCCGTTCTCGTCTCTATGCTAAACTATCTGTTTTCAGCTTAGATGCTTTCAACTATGGCATAAATTTAAACATAGCCGGCAGATTGACGGAAAATAGCCGCGCTAGACGCTTGGGGCCTTCCATGAATTGAAATAACTAAAGAGATTAAATAGACAGATCGACCACCAGTCCTCTAATAGACCACTAGCACTAGACTTTTGGATTAGCTTTGGACTGTCAATTTTATGAGACACATAAGCTCTAAGGAGAAAGCCCTAATAGGGCTTTTCAAAATTAGGATCTTTTCCGTTTGTGCCCCCTCAGATTAGTGGGCGCATATTATTTGCACCCCTCAGATGCACGTGCAATAATTTTTTACACAATGAAATACTATGTAATGGCACGTAATCTGTAACTGGGGGCGCCTAACGTACTGGGGGCACAAACGGAGAAGATCCCAAAATTAATATTCGAAACCAAAAACTCAAGACTCTAATAATCAAGAATTAGGGCATATATGTTGGGCACTACTTAGATGCACACTATTGACCTTTCACAATTAAATGTTCATAAAAATTAAAGTTCCATAAGTGAGTTCAGAAGTCATTTTTTGAGTGAGGTAACTCATTGGAAAAGTCAATTCCAAGAAGTCAGGGTAAGACTAAACAAAAATCTGTTAGACGAAGAAAAAACATAGCAGGGCAAGTCCTGAAATACAATTCAAAAACTTGAATGAAAAACTTAGAAGTACTCTACCTGACCAGCAGATCACGTGAACAATTCCAGCGAAAACAGAAACAAAATCATCTCCAAAAAAGTGAGAATCTTTAGAATCGTTTCTGTGTCTCTAGAAGCTATTAGACGCCATCCCGTAACCTAATTCCAAGCGTTCAAAAATTCATGGGCTCAAAGACCGATAGGCAATAATTTTTAGAAAAAATTTCAAATTTCAAAAAAAAGAAATTCTTTCAAATAAAATGTAGAAAACCATTCACTTGCCCCATAGCAACAATTTAATAACGTACTATCAAACCTTGGATGAGGTTAGCTGGCTACTGAGGTGAGAAAAACTGAATAAAAGACAAATGTTTTGAAATTGCAAACATTCGAAAGGTTAAAATGTTGAAAATAAATACATTGAAACTAACAACTATGCAGTAACTTTCATCAGACCGTGGAATAGGTTTTTTGGTACTTGAGAATGGACAAATACGAAAAATTGACAAAAACTTTAGAAAACCTTGAACAAAATTGCAAATTTTATCAAAAATGCTAAAATTTGATACATTAAAATGTTGAAAACCAATCCGTTGTTACTAGAAAGTATGCACTGCCCTATAATCAAACCTCAAAGCAGATTCCTTGGCCCCTGAAGCTGGAAAAACTTGAAAAAATGAAAAAAATTTTCAAAAAACTTGAAAAAAAATAGCAAAAATTAGTATCATTTTGCGTGTTTGTGTTTGTAGTACCAAAACATATAGCTCGCAAAATAGTCATAAAAAGTACATTTGTCTCGAAAAAGGCCTTCGTCAACTTTTAAAAAATTCAACCTCAGACTAATCAAACAAAAAACTCAAAAAATTGCAGCATTTTGAGCCCAAAAACTCCTCTAAAAACGACCTTTTAAACTTCAATTAAGGCCATACCAGCAGCTTCACCACTCTAAGCACTTGAAAGACTAATAAAATCTACTTTGGGCCTCTAATGAAACTTAATGCCTGCTGGGCTTTACCTGTTTATCCCGTTTTGAAAGATCAAAGTCATTGAAAAATGTGTGAACACATCTGAAAAAAAAACAGCCGGAAGAATTCCGGAAACGAATCGAAGAGGAAATTCACTTAAATTCCATTCAACTAATCATCAGAAACGTGCCTCCACTAATTTAGGATTATCTTGATACAAAACCATAAAACAAAAAAGTAAAAAAAAATTAAATCTATTAAAAATCTGATCAAAATTTGTCATCAATCGAGACCCCGAAATAACTATCTCTGTCAAAATTACTTCATCAACACAACTACTACCTACTAGAACCACTTATGAGAAGTTTTAACAATACTTGATGCCAAATCATGGAAAAATAAGCTCTTACAAACAACTTTGACTAAAAAACTGGAAAAAGTTAATGAATTTTTTAATATTACAAAATCACATAAATCCAAAGAAGAATTGTTTTTAGCCAATAGGGTTTCCAAATGATCGCAAAACAATAGGCAAGTTATAATAGGCTAAGAAATTTATCTAAAGAACAAAATAAAACCGAAAAACTGGAAAAAATTAAAAGTAGTCCTAATTTTGGCTCTTTTTCGTCATATTTCTCAACAAAAAATTGCTTCATATCCACTAAACCGCAACTATTTGTTAACTAACTGAAAATTGCTTAAGTAATATGGGTCTCTTCAATACCCATTTGAGGCAGTAAAACAAAAAGTAAAAAAATTGCAAAAATTATCCCAAAAATCAGTAAAATACATGAAAAACCTCCGAATTGGCATAAAATTCATATAAATTTTGAGAAACCTTCAAACCACTATCAACACCAGCCTAAAATTAAAAGAAAATCATATCCAAACCTCTTAACCAAAAAATGGAAAAAAACGCTCTAAAATGCCGCACGTGAAAAAATTTCACTCGCTTACAAAATTTTTTTTCACACCTCATTTCTCGCTCACTAGAAAACAGCAATATGAACAAAAAACCACACTCTTTTCGCCCCACTCTTCATTTTGTTCAGCACCAAAATCACTCCAAATTTTTTCACGCGTTTCATTTCCCGCTTCAAAATTCACTCGAATAAAATTGATTAAAAAAAGGACTTCTCCAATACTCCTCTTCGAGTGGTAAAAACACAGCACCCCAATACAATTCAAATTCTTTGAATTGTAAAAAAAATTTAACGAGTAACACATCGTGACGCTATCACTAGGCTAACTTGACACAAAAAGACTGAAATAATTGCTAAACACTTTGTTCGAGAGAGGTTTTTCAGAAGTACAACTGTTTATGCCTTTGCTAAGAATTGCTGTCACATACTTTTCGTCTGCAAATAATTTCATTTACAGTAACGCTGTCAATAATCCGCGCAAGGTCAATTCTATACATACTCATTTCTAATTGTTCATCAAAAGTAGCAAACATCAGAAAGTATTTTCAATGCATTGAAAATAGCCAGTGATAATTGCCAATTTCTTCAATTGGGCTGGGAGGCGTCATAACATGCCGATATAATGCATATCAACAATAACAAGTTATTTTGCCTAATAATTTTAAGTACGAAAACGGTACTTTTTTCAGAAATTAAACATGAACCGATTGAAGTCGGACAAAGTGCTCTCGGACAACTGAGGGTTGCATGATTCAATTCTAGCCCGATTCGGGGGGAAGGTACTAGCCTGGAGGAAAGTAGCCCAGACTATAAGGTCATAAACAATGCTGAATTGTGCTTATGATCGAATCCATTATCAGATGATATACAGAGAAACAAATTCAAAATGAGATCACGCAAACATCGAGAGCTGAATCATAAGAAAAAAGTTAACAGAAAAGTGAAATCACTCAAGCTAGCGAAAAAACACTACACAAAACAGTCACACAAAAATTTTGCACAAAGCACTCATGAGTACAACAATTGCTTCAACTTCGTTCACGACCAATTAGAAGTACCTTCCAACTACGAAAAAATAATACACACGCGGATGTGTAGCAGCTAAATTTTGATGCAAAAATTAAGATATGCATTTTTTTCTCTCCAGTCAAATTATACTATTTACGTTGGGGTTGTGTATAATTAAGCAAAAAACTGATTTTGCAATGATTAAAATAGATTCTTAGTAGCTGATAATAAAAGCCAATAAAACACCTTCACTTCAAATCGTGCAATAATGGGACAAATTATGGCAAAAAAATTAAACTCACATAGCCGAACTTGCGGGCCGCAGAATACAGAGAGTAAAAGATACAGAAATGAGCCGAACATGCCTTCAATGAGAGGAAACAGCTATATAAAAAACTTAACTTTTAGCTTTGTTGTGTGAACGAATGAAAAACGAAAAAGAGTGTTGGACGACGACGCAAAAAAAACAGTATGTCCTGAATTACAATCCAAATTAATGAATCACATAAAGAATAAACATTTTTCCAACATCATCAAACTTTGTGGGTCAAAAAAGCATATAACAATAAATGCGCAAAAAGAAACAAAAAACTGGGAACAATTAAAAAAGTTTTTGCTTTTCAAAGAATAGTCTCGTTAACATCATCAACATTAACAAGATGTTAAATCACTAGCGACTATGCGCTTCCTTAGAATTAGTGCACCAAAAAACAACCTTGCCAAAATCAAAGACAACGAGAAAAAAGAGCCAAAGCCAAAATTGACAAAATCAAACTCCTTCTGAAACTTAGTGACCTCAAAGAGAAAACAAAAAATAACACAGTCATTAACAAGAGCATGGCATACACCTCTAGAATAAAAAACATCTTTAGTTGAAACAGACAAAGAACAGCAGATAAAGCTTGAGATTCAAACATCCACAATCAATTGTTATCTACGTCATCAAGTTAGCAAAAACTGAAGCCGATAAATTAAAAAACTCAGCCAAAAAGAAAAGCATTGCCAACTTTTATTATTGAGACGAAGCGACGAAACCACAAAATAAAGCAACAAAAAGGAGAGAGCAAAAATCGAAAAGCACGAATACTTTGGAAAGGTCAATGTCATGAAAACAAATGGTATGAAATAAAGCGACGAATTAAGGTAAATGTTGCTTCATTAGCCCCGAGAGCAAACAAAATGTACAACGCACTAAGTGAAATTTCAAAAACACGCCAGTATTTTTTAAAACAATGAAAAATTAAAAAAAAACATTTTCAATAAAAAACCTTTAGCTATGAAATGAAGTGATCAACTTGAATCATATATGCCACATTAGCAACTGATGAGACCTGCCATTAACGATACTATACGATAAGAAAAGAAAGAAAAAGATTGAGTAAAACAAAAAATACCAAGGTTTTATGACAATTGCCTTCAATTGATGAAAAGCATTAGCTGCTGACCCAACGATTCAAGCAGTTGCAAACACGTGCAAGAAGAGCACAAGCATACAATTTTAAAAGCGCTCAAATAAAAAAAACTTTTGTTTTTCAAAGAATAGTCTCGTAAACATCATCAACATTAACAAGATGTTAAATCACTAGTGACACTGCGCATCCTTAGAAATATTGCACCATAGAACAACCTTGCCAAAATCAAAGACAAGAAAAAAGAGCTAAAGCCAAAATTGACAAAATCAAACTCCTTCTGAAACTTAGTGACCTCAAAGAAAAAACAAAAAAAAATAACACAGTCATTACAAGAGCATGGCATACACCTCTAGAATAAAAAACATCTTTAGTTAAAAAAGACAAAGAACAGCAAATAAAGCTGAGATTCAAACATCCACAATGAATTGTTATCTACGTCATCAAGTTAGCAAAAACTGAAGCCGATAAATTAAAAAAATAAGCCAAATAGAAAGGCGTTGCCAACTGTTATTATTGAGACTAAGCGACGAAACCATAAAATAAAGCAACAAAAAGGAGAGAGCAAAAATCGAAAATCACGGATACTTTGGAAGTGTCAATGTCATGAAAACAAATGGTATGAAATACATGGACGAATTAAAGTAAATGATGCTTCATTAGCCCCGAGAGCAAACAAAATGAACAACGCACAAAGTTAAATTTCGAAAACTCTAGCATTTTTCTTAAAAACAATGAAACATTTAAAAAAAATTTCACTGAGAAACATTTAGCTATGAAAAGAGGTGATTAACTTGAACCATTTATGCAATATTAGCAACTGATGAGACCTGTCATTAATGAGAATATATGGTCAGAAAACAAAGAAAAATACAGTAAAAAAATACCAATATTTTTTGGCGTCAATTGCCTTCAAGTGATAAACAGCATTAGCTGCAGACCTTGCATATAATTTTAAAAGCACTGAGAAAAATACTGAAACAAGAAGTTAAATTGCAACAAAGATTACAAAACCGAAGAATTTGCTTCAACGCCAAATTCTCAATCATTTTTTAAAGGTGGTTTGAAAACAATCATGCTACAAACCTATTAGTAACTTCGCTCCGCTTACTACTCCAGCACGACTGAAATCACCACTCTAGATTGGCTTCTCGTTGACATTAAAAGGTCGAAAAAAAACAAGAGGCAATCTTTAAAAAAACATAGCTGGAACAAATCCAGAAACACCATTGGCAAAACATAGAGAAAACCAAAAAAGGGAAACGAAATAAGTACAAAATTAATCAAAAACTATCTACAAAAATTTGCGAGCAAAATTGTCTACAAGGAGCGGTTCTGTTACACGAGCACAAAGAGAGTAACGAACTTAAAAAAGAAACACATAGATGGCAGATTGCCAGAAAATAGCCGCAATAGATTCGCAGATCTGAGATCTCAGATAGGAAAAAAACAGACCAAGAAAGAAACCTCTATTTATTAAAAACTGAGCTGTTAAAATATGATTGAGAATCTGTTTAATATATTGCTGTTTCTATTAGCTGCCCTGAAAAAACCTTTAATAAGAGTGACACACACTCACTGGACCTTATCTCTTTGAATTAAAGTAAAGAAGTCAATTTCAGTGTGAGGAAGCCCTTCTTGATGAAAGTAAGTCAGGTGCGGCCAAAAACTTAATCACGCGACTAAACAAAAAACTCGCTCCACTAAGAGTGAAAAATGACGTCACGCATGCAATTTCTTTACTCACGAAATTGCATGAACGAATGAACAAAAAGGAGATTTGAAGTGATTGTGACGTCATATGGTCGTAACAAAAATCTTGATGAAATAAACATAACCGACTAACGTCGGGCGAATTGCTCTCAAACGACCGGCGGGCGGTTGTCAGCACCTAGCCACTGTTTAGTGAGGTTAGCTTTCGCTTGATTGAAGAAGCGTGAGGCTAGGGTAATAGACGAAATTATCACGCCACATAACAGCCGCTGAAGTCAACAAAAGAGTTAAGGAGAGAGAGAGAGAGTGCGAGGTAAAACGTGAGCGAGAAAGAGAAGGAAAGAAACGCCAACCAACACACAAACAGAGAGAAAGAGAGAGAGAGAGAGCTACGAATTTTTTCCATGAGATTCTAGCAAAATTCAGAAGAAAACTTTCCACATTTCGCAGTGACGAAAATGTTCAAAGAACATTTTTTGCCTCTGGACTTTTGTCATGTAACCCATCTGCAAGACTTAAAAAGCACGTTGGCCAGTATTAATCGTTAAACTCAAAAAAGGACTCAAAAACTGCAAATAAAATGACAAAAATTTCAAAAAAAAATTGAAAAAGTCATAAGTTTTATTAAAAAATCGATACAATTTGTGATATTAAAAAGTTCGAAACTATTCTATCGCAATAAAAATTGTTCAATAACCTATTATCAAAGCCTATACGAGGTTTCTTGGGGCTGGAAGAACTTAGATAATGACAAATTTTGAAAAATTTGAAAAAAAAATTCAAGTTTTATCCAACAATTGCTAAAAATCGTGATGATCAAATGTTGAAAAACATTCTATTACCACTAAAAACTATGCAGCAACGTATTATCAAACCCTTCAGGAGGTTTTCTGAACCCTGAGGCTGAAAAATCTTGAATAATGAAAATATGTCAAAAAATTTTAAAAATACAGCAATTTTTGTCAAAAAAATGCTAAAATTCGTGATGTTTAAATCTTGAAAATGACTCCATTACTTCTAGAAACTACATAGTAACCTATTATTAAACCCTCGAGGAAGTTCCTTGGCTCTTGAGGCTGGATAAACCTAAAAAACGACAAAAACTTTCAAAAACATTGAAAAAATTTGCAAAATTTATCAAAAAAATGCAAAAAATTCGCAGTCTTGAAATGTTGAAACCATTCTATTACCACTAGAAACTATTCAATAACCTATTATCAAATCCTAGAGTGGATTCTTTGACACCTAGGGCTGCTAGGGCTGAAAAAACTTAAAAAACTGAAAAAAAAATTTCAAAAATCTTGAAAAAATTGTGAAAATTAGTATAAATTTGCGTTTTTAGCTAGCGGTTGTTCGTCAGTAGCTAGCCACGGGTGGGGGGGGGGGGGGGGGGGGGGGAGGGTGCACGGGGGTGCCGATGGGGGTGGCGACAATCGGGTGGGGGGGGGGGGTCTTCAACCTCTAAGAACCGCTGTTCACACCATAAGTATAAGACTCCGAAACTGTTTGAGCTGAAACAGAGCTAAAAAGCTCTAAGAGCACATAATGCCCGCTGGGCGCTACCTGTTTATCCCGTTTTTGAGGACGAAAAGTCAAAAGCGTCAGACGAAAAATTGGTCAAGCGAAAAATCGCATAAAAAAAAAGACCGACAGGACTAATATAATTGCTACAAACTTCGTTTGAGAGCAATTAATAAAACCAAAAAGAAAAGCCAATAATAGCCCCAGATATCGCTTCGCGGCTATTAAACAATGAAATTAACAGCAAAAATGAGTTCTCAATCAGTTAAAATATAGTTCTAAGAAGCTTTCGGCAATTGGAGCTCAGTTCGGGTGTGAGCGCCCTTGGCTGTGAGCTCCAATTGTCTTAGAAGTCCAAGAACTCACTCCTACTAAGTGACAAAATTCGTGCATTTCCGTCATAATTGGCTAAATCATAGCTTTTTCATAGGGAATAACTTTAAATGAGAACTTGTGACGTGTTATCACTCATGCCCACGAACGGCCAAAACAGCCTCAAAATTGTAAATGTAACCTGCAAATGTTGGAACAAAAAGCAGTTTTTTTACTAAAGAGATGAAAAAGAACGCTGAACTACTCACAGACAGTAAGTGTTATCCAATGGATTCTCCTTGCACATAGAGGCTTCTTCGTCAATGGTGCTCTGCAATCAGGTCAAATTTCAAACTAATAAAGCAAACTAGTTTAAATGCCAAATAAAATTATCTGCCTCACCTATGAAAAAGTCAAATACTTAGCTGATTCATTTACTGATTCAATCACAATTTGTGGCAACTTGCGCCAGTATGTGAGTAATCATTTAAAAAATCCATACGCAAACATTAAGTAATATTGACATTTTATTATTAGAGGAAATAGATGAAAATATGAATGTCGCCTGTACATGAAATCGTTCTCTGAAAATGCATGACACTTCTAAGATACCTAGCAATTACCTCAAGGGCCATAAATAATTCTTTTACAGTTGTCTACTTGGGGGAGACAATCAAAAATGACGCTATATGTCCTCGAACGTACCTTTTGTGCGCGTAGAATGGCAATCTGTGAATTAGTTAGCTGGTCTAATTGTTCTAGCAGCCATTTTTCTCTCACGTCCAACAGTTGTCTCAGCTCGCGGAAGTTCTTCTTGATTCGAGACTCTTCCTTAACACCACAAATTATCCTTTCCAATTTAAAAAAAAAACAGGGAAGTATTTATGATAGGGATTCTGTCAATAACTTAACCACTGTATATCTAATCTCCATTTTGACCACACGGCCATGACCAATTAATTTGAAATTAAAGATCACATATTAATCTACACCTTATTTTTGGTTGCTTTTAACAGTGATCTCAATCTGACCCGGTTATAACTAGATTGCTGAAAAGCGGGTTAAATTTGCAGAGGAAAAAACCAAGACCATGGACTTACCGAGAATTTGTGTTTTGTAAGAGATGTCAGATTCATTGACACACTTTGTGACAAGTTGTTCAAATTGCTCTTTTTGACTGGAGTCATTGCTTTTTAAAATCCAAGAGATCGAGAGCAGTCAATTCGCAAATCTAAAAGACAGTTGCAATCAACGCACTAAATCAGATGAGCTGCAGATACAAATGGTGATTAAGTGGTAAACAATTTGTTTACCCAACTTAATATCTAGAAAGTGTTTACCTTCGGTAAATTTCCAAAGTTCACAAGAAACACGTTAAAAGGGTGG
>NC_134478.1:29971629-30108129 GCF_964194025.1 Convolutriloba macropyga | reverse complement strand
AGCGTTTGGCTTCGGTAGTAGCCAGAGGGGCTTAGGGATGCTAGCACTATGGAGGAGCAGAGTGGGGGTAGGATCGAAAAGGTGGCTGGATGAGAGGGTGTCTAAATCGCCAGGTGAAGGACGGTGGACGCGGGTAGTGTTGGCGGGATGTTTGAGGTGGAGAGGGGTGACAGAGAGGCCGGGAGGGGTTAATGCAGGGGGTCAAACATTTAAGATTAAGAACCATGAATAAGATTAAGAACAATGAATATATGGCGTCAAAACAGCTTCGGTGAATCGCAGACAGAGATTAGTAAGGTGGAAAGCTCTAAGAGCTGTTCAGCCACTAAAAACCCCGCGGGCTCTACCTGTTTATCCCGTTGTGGAGGACGAAAATAAAAAGAGTCGAACAAAAAATTTGTCAAGCGAAAAATTGCACAAAAGACCACACGACTAATGTAATTGCTACAAACTTCGTACGAGAGCAATAAAAAACTGCTGGCGAAAAACCGCATAAGAACAAAAATCAGCTTTCATTAATTTTCTTCATACCTCAATTTTTCGCTTCCTCGAAACCAGCGGTATGAACACCACTCTTTTCGCTCCATTCTCCAAATTTGTTTGGCAATAAAATTGAGAAAAACAGGAAAAACAGTCTGATAAATTGTCGGAAAATTCATCACAAGTTGCAACTCCAAAACACTTATTCATAACAGATACTGTAATACAAATTCCGTTCAGTCAAACATATGATGCATAACAAAAAAAAACATTTATAATAAAACCCGGGGAAGAGGAATGAAAACAAAGAAAAAAATCAAATATACCCGTCAGGTTGCGGGAAATTAGCCACCATTGGTTCCCATAACCCCGATTGGGATTAAAAGAACAGAAGGAAATTGAAGAAACTGATTGATGTAAGAAACTATTTTAAAGTGCAAACTATTGTTATTTCATTTCGTTGTTAAACATACCTGTTTCTTTATGAGAGAGTAAAAAGATTTCACGCAAAATGTCGAAAAAAAGGCGAAATGAGGTAAAGCACAGAGACCCCAAATTTTTGTTCGTCGAAGTAAAAAGTTAGGGAGCGAAATAATAGCCTGGTGAGATGTTGGCGGCTAAAAGACTGATTACAATACTCCTCTGAATAAAATTTTCTGCAAGTTGAAAGAACAAAGATTTCGTCCAAGAAAATCTTGTAATACCGCTTCCGTTCAATCAGTGACTACCAATGCGACCCAATAAAGAACCAAAAACGCCTGGAAAGGAGCAAACGTAAATAAAAATCACAAATTTATTTTAACTATTTCAGTGAAAAATTCCCCTAAAAAGAGAATAGTTCTAAGCAAACAAACGATCAAAAATTAAACGAAATTGACAATTCCCAAAAGCACCAAAACAAAAAAGACAGAAACCTTCAAACACGATAGCCGGAAAATAGACGTCATTGATTCCCATAACGCCGATTGGGATCGAAGGACCAGAAAAACAATGATAAAAGTTGATTTTTGCAAAAAAATTTTTAAAGTGCGAATTATTTTGATAGGATTTGTAGTTATGCAGACTCGTGTTTCTTAATGAGAGATTGCAGGGGCTAGTATCAATATCAAAACACATTAGATATGTTGACTAAAACTTGAGGAAAGTTCAAGTAGCGGGTATCCAAAATTGGACTTTATGGGTTCACCTCGATTCCGTTTTATTTTTCGATACTTATTCTGTTCACTTTAGATTGCCTTACAGAGCAACTGCTGTTTCAAGGCAATCTGAACAGAATGAAACCAGACTAGAGAAGTCAAAGATTTTACGCAATATTTTGAACAAGCTGTGAATTAAGGTCTAAGGTAAAGCGAAACAAGCTTTTAATCGACAAAATAGGAGCGCTATAATAGCCAGCCGAGAAGCTGAGGGCGGCTAATAAAAACTTAAGATTATAAAAAAACAGAGAAAAAGCCAGGCCATGCTAGCAACTCATAAAAAAAACTTGTTCTTGAATACACTAACAATTTTGAAGCATTAACAGTAAGAGAAGCATTTTGTGAGAGGGGATCTTTGGCTGCACGGGGCCCTTACGGCCTGAACGATGTGTAGGGGTGGGGATTGGGGGTGCGGATGATGTGACGGCTGGGGTGGGGTGGGATCAATTTTTAAGAACCGCCTTCCCACCATGAGTAAAAGTCTCCAAAACAGTTTCTGTGAATCGCATACTTAGGCTAGTGAGTTGAATGGCTCTAGGAGAACCTAATGCCCACAGGGCGCTACCTCTTTATCCCATTTCTGAGGACAAAAAGTCAAATGGGTAAGGCGAAAAAACGGTCAAGCGAAAAATCGCATAAAAAGACCAAAAGGATTAATAATGTAATTGCTAAAAACTTGGAAAAATAGCACTTTATTAAAATATTGCTAAAATTTGTGATAGTTATATCTTCAAAACCATTTAATTGTCTCAGAGGTTATCCAGTATCCCTATTTTAAGCTTTCAATAGTTTCACTGGCTCATAAAGATCCATAACTTTAACATGATAAAAATTTTAAAATTTTCAAATAAAATTTATCAAAAAATTTCTCCCTCGAGTCATTAAAATAATGATAACCATTCCATAAACTCTAGAAACTAAGCAGCAGCTTAGTATCAAACCTCGAAGGAGGTTTCTTGGCTCTTGAGGCTGGAAAAACCTAAAAAAAATGACAAAGAATTTCAAAAAAACATGATTGCCAAAAATTTTTCCTGGTGCCGCGAAAAAAATTCAAAAAATATTCAAAAAACTTGAAACACTTGACAAAATTGCTTAAATTCGTGATAATAAAAAGTTGAAAACTATTCCATGGCCAATAAAAATTTTTCAGTAAATCAATGTCAAACCATTAAGGAGGTTTTCTGACCCCACAAAAAAAAATTTTGTCTAAAAATGACAAACTATCAATCAAAATACCTGAAAAAATTTTCAAAACAGTTTCTAATATTTGTGATATTAAAAAGCTGAAAATTATTCCATGGCAAAGAAAAACTTTCCATTAACTCATCATCAAACCCTACCGGAGGTTTTCTGGCCCCTGAGGCTGAAAAAAACTGAAAAGTGACAATGTCAAAAAATATTCTAAAATTCGTGATGTTACAATGTTGAAAACCTTTGCCCCTAAAAACTATGCAGCAAATTATTATCTAACCCTAGAGGACGTTCAACAGCTGCAAACTGCGCAGCGACATTTGATTGAACATGTACAGGTTCTTGATATCGTAATTCAAATCACGTAGACTGACGAAGAAACCCTTTAAGAGCGATTTAGTATTTGCAGGGCGAAATATTTGTGATATTGAAAAGTGGCCACTATTCCATTGCCAAATAAAAATTTTCAGTAGCTGACTTTCGAACACTTAATAAGTTTTTCTAGCCCCTTGGTCTGGAGAAAATTGAATAATGACAATATATGTACAAAAATTGCGAGTTTTGTAAAAGAAAAATGCTATAATTCGTGATGTTAAAATGTTGAAAACCATTCCATTACCCCTAGAATCTATGGAGTAACCTATTGTCGAACCCTAGAGGAGGACCTAGGGCTGAAACTGACAAAAATTTTAAAAGCGTAAAAAATGTTAAAATCAGTAACAATTTGCGTGTTTTTGTTTGCTTACCAAAACATATAGCTCTTAAAATGGTCATAAAAAGTACTTACGTCTTGCAAAAGACCTTTATGAAGTTAAGCCAGGCTTAATTTTGGCTGGTCCAAAAGAAATTTGAAAAATGACGAAAAAAAAACGAAAAATTGCAACATTTTGGGCTCAAAATTACCTCTAAACCTTAAACTACGGCCTTCCCAGTAGCTTCACCACACTTAGCACTTGAAGGATTACTAAACACGTCTAAGTGCCTCAAATGAAACCTAATGCCCGCTGGGCGCTACCTGTTTATCTCATTTTTAAGGACGAAAAGCCAAACGGGTCAGATGAAAAATCGGTCAAGCGAAAAATCGCACAAAAAATTTCGTTTGAGAGCAATTAATAATCAACGTTTTAACACGTGCGTCATTGACTTTCGCATCTTGTTTCAGAAACACTCGACCGATTTAATAAAAGAGATCACCAGTACTCCTGTTCGGGTTGCAAAAAGACAGCGCACCAATACGAGGCAAATTTTTTCGATTGTAAAAGAAGACAGCAACAATACAATTCAAATACTTTGGATTTTTTTTAAAAAAAAAACCTGTATAATGTCAATACTCCTCCTCGAGTAGTAAAAAACTGTAGAAATCGAATAATCCTCTGCGAGTCGTATAAAGACACTCACGTTTATAATAACTGCTTCGAACTTCATCCGAGAGCAAATAGCAAGTTACTTCAGCAGACACTTCCTTATAAAAAATTCTGCTGTTGGCTCTCAACTGCCGCAACCATACGAAATGGAGTAAATACATAACAAACTAATACACAAAGCTTCAAAGGAAGAAGATATTGAATTAAATTGTGGTTGTTATCATAAAAATCCAATTTGTACAATTTATCTGCCGGTGCAATCAATAAACAATACCCAAATTAGTCCCCAAAGTAGACAACGAAAGTGAAATAGATTTTATTAATAGAAATACAAACGGTCCAGGCACCACCGGGCATGTTATACAGTACAATAAACGTCAACATCTGTCTCTATCTTCATATGCAACTCGTTTTTGATGACAAGAATGCCAGAGTTTAGTGTTTGTAGAGAGTGAAATGACACCTTACGGTTGTTCGACAAAGACATCTTTCACACATTATTCGTACAATTCTATGCTTCTGGTACAAATTTTGCATTTTTGAACATCGTGCAAACATCAGCCGAAGGACACACAACCTCAGAAGGGTGGCGAGACATTTTACCCCATGCCATAAAACTCATGCCATAATTTTAACTGTAAAGTGAATATTGGATATATATATTGGGTTTTTGGGATATTGGATACTATTGTATTAGGCAATTTATCCTGACACTATCAAAGTCGACATGATTTCCTATCGTTAAGTAAAATTTTGGCAATATGTCTGCCTGTCACTATACACTCTCTTCACCAGGGTGATATATTTATGGGTAATATAAATATTTGATGCTTCGTATTTTAAATTGCGAAAGAATTACACAAGCAGTATGATTTGGAAAAATTCAGTTCAGTTGTTTCACTTCACCATTTTGTAAACTCATGATTGTGGTTATTAGGTTTCAGGAGAGGTTTCTCGTTTTAATTATTTCAATATTGAAGTAGGAATCAGCTTTTCCCTATCTCACATTGTTTCTTCAACTAATGAGAAAAGGAGAACATTCCTTTTATGTTTTCACGATTTTACAAACCACGCATAACACAAAAACACAATTAGTTCATTCATTCTCTCCAAGAAAAGAAAACGATTTGGAAACCAAAACAAATTGTGCTGCAGTTAAGATAGTGAAAAGGAGATCTCAAATTTATATCACAATTGCATCAAGAACTGTCAGGTGGTGGCACATTAACAAACTCCTCTTCGGCATTGAGAGACTGTGTGTCTTTGAGATAGGAGAATCGGCGGATCAGTTCCTCCAGTGGAAACTCTCCGTGGACCTTGTTGTCACGTGTGCGAACATTGATAGTGTTCGATTCCATCTCCTTCACTCCGCACACTACAAACACCGAGAACTTTTAAATCTATCGAGAGATAATTTTTACAAATTAACATCATAGGATTCGTTTGTAAAATGTCTTACCCATGGAAAATCTTTGAAAAATTGTATAAAAACTTGTAAACTAGAAAACTTCGTAATTTAGGCCCCTGCAAAATTACTGTTCCAACCCCATGTTACGAGAGTGAAAGAACTCTATGATATCCGGTTTCTTTTGTTCTGAATTTTTGAAACCCTAAATAACAATCGGAGATCGAATCACAATCCCTGAGAGTAACATATATAGATGTAGAATATAATTGAACAAAGAGGATCGGTAAGGTGCTTTTGCACATGTTTCAACCCCACTTAATTTTCTACCAAATGAGGAAGAGGTAGGAAACTTTCTAAGTTCACATATATTTCCAACACAATTGTTCTATGAGTACAAAAAACCACTAAATGAATGAATAATGCCATATTGGAGGTGGGGGGGGGGGGCATATGAGACCTATTATGAGACTACAAGAAAAGACAAACCGTAGCCGGCAAATTACCGAAAAATAGCCGCCGTTGACCCACTTGCCGCACATTGGGAAACAGAAAAAGAAACATACCCGACAGATTGCCGGAAAATAGCCGCCGTTGATTCCAATAAGCATGATTGGGATTGAAAGAATGGAAGATATTGAAAAAAAATATTTGTACAAAAACATTTTCTAAGTCCAATTTATTTTGATGGCATTTTGTCGTTGAACATACTTCTGTTTCTTAGAGAAAGGCTACAGGGTCTACTATCAATACCAATAAGCATTAGATATGGTAACTAAGACTTAAAGGAACACACGTTCAAATAGCGGGCATCTAAAATTGGGCTTTATGGGTTTATCCCGTTTCTAATTCTGATTTCAATTTTTTATACTGACTCTGTTCATTTTGAATTGCTTTCCTGAGCAACTGATGTCTAAAAACACTTTTAGCAGAATGAGAGAGGAGAGAAACTAGCCTAGAGAAGTCAAAAAGATTCCACGCAAAATGTTGAAAAAGAGGCAAAATGAGGTAAAGCGAAACATTTTTTTGTTCGACGAAGTAAAAAAAACATAGCAGGACAAGTCCTGAAATACAATTCAAAGAATTGAATGCAAAACTTCGACGAACTTTAACCGACCAGCAGGTCAATTAAACAATGCCAGCCAAAACAAATAAAATCATCTCAAAAGATTGAGAAACTCAAACAATCAAACAAACTAAAAAAAAATATATACTCATTGCTCTCGAAGCTTTTACCCCTTAGTCAAAATTTGAACCACTTAAAAATATCTCTTTCAAAAATATGTTTAAGACCAACTTTTGTTTCTGAAATCGGTCCAGTATTATATCTGCATGACCTGAAAAAGCTTCATGGCCCTTAAAGATCGGTTAACTCGAAAATGACCGAAAAATTAAAAAAATGAAATCAATTGCAAATTGTAATGAAATGTTGCTGAAAATCGTGATATTAATATCTTCAGAATCGTTTCTGTATCTCTAGAGGCAATCCAGTGACCCAATTCCATGCCTTCAAAAATTCATTGGCTCATAGATCGATAGGCAATAATTTTTAAAAAAAAATCAAATTTCGGAAAATAGATATTCGTACTATTAAGACGGTGAAAACCATTCAACTCCCCCATAGAAACTATTAAATAACACACTACCGAACCCCTGATGAGGTTACCTGGCCACTGAGGCAAGAAAAACTGAATAAAAGACAAATGTTTTGAAAAAACTTGAAAAAAATTGCAATTTCTATCAAAAAATTTCTAAAACTCGAGAGCTTAAAGTGTTGAAAACAAATCCATTGAAACTAACAACCATGCAGTAACTTTTTGTCAGACCATGAAATAGGTTTTCTGAGACTTGAGAATGGACAAATATCAAAAAATGACAAAAACTTTAGGAAACCTTAAAAAAATATTTTAGATTTTATCAAAAGAATGCTAAAATTCGAGACAAAAAAATGATGAAAATCAATCCATTATTACTAAAAACTATGCAGTGCTCAATTATTAAACCTCAAGGGAGATTGCCTGGCCCCTGCAGCTGGAAAAACTAAAAAAATGACAAAAAATTTCAAAAACCTTGAAAAAAATTGCAAAAATTAGTATGATTTTGCGTGCTTGTGTTTGTAGTTACCAACCCATATAGCTCATAAAATGGTCATAACAAGTTATTTTTTCTCGCAAAAGGCCTTCATCAACTTTCAAAAACTTCAACCTAAGACTAATCAAACAAAAAAACTAAAAAAAAAGTAAAAAAGAAAACATGAAAAGTTGCACCTTTTTGAGCCCAAAAACTCTTTTACCCTTAATTAAGGCCATCCAAGCAACTGCACCACTTTAAGCACTTGAAAGACCACTAAAGCCCACTTTGAGCCTCAAATGAAACTTAATGCCTGCTGGGGTTTACCTGTTTATCCCGTTTTTGAAAGATCAAAGTCATTGAAAAATGTGTGAACTCATCTTAAAAAAAAACACAGCGCCCCAACACAATTCAAATTCTTTGAATTGTAAAAAAAATAGAAGCGCTATAATAGCCGGCTGAGACGATGAGGGCGGCTATTAAATAGCTTCAAAACTGAAGGCTATTAAGCATAAGTAATAATACCAGCTAGCAATCCCTTTAAATGAATTTTGATAACCTAAAGCACCATGACTTAATGACCGGGCTTAAGATGTTTACCCCGTTTCTTTTGATTTTTCTCCTTTGACTTTGACCATTTTCACTACATTACTTAAATCAATACGTGAAAGAATTTGAAATCCATTCAGATGAAACAGTGAAAGAAGTAAGTCATAATTCAAACGTGAAAATCGTGACTTATGTAAAAGGAAAAAACGGTAAAGCGGTTCAGCTTTGATCAAAAGGGAAAGCGAATAAAAAAGGAGAGCGCCTAAATCATAGCTGTTGAGAGGCTGACGGCGGCTATTAAAAAACAAGCTCGAATTGCTCTTAAACGACCAAGCAATCGTGGGGGAGCGTAATTGAGTGGGGGCGGGGTGTTTATTGAGTGCGGTGGGTGACTTGGGAGGTTCAACTTGAAGCATTAAGAACCAAGAACCACCCTTCGTACCATGGAAATGACTCCTCAAAACAGTTTTGGCGAATGGCATTCTTAGAGACTCATTAGGCGTAAGGCTCTAGAGAGCTGCTCGGCCACTCGCTGCCCTCCGAGCTTCACCTGTTTATCCCGTTTTTGAGTACGAAATTCAAAATGGTTCAAAAAATCAAAAAAATCGCATAAGAAGACCACAGGATTAAAAAAATTGCTATGAACCTTCTTTGAGAGCAATGAATTGGGGGAAAACTGATCGACTGCCTTTACAAAAATACAATTAGCTGCAAAGTCAAAAACACAATTAACGTGTACATCACTACCAAGCAGATGAAACCTGCCTTAGTGAGACTAGGAAAAGTCGTTAAAAAGAAGAAGAATGAAAGGGATAAGGTTCAAAAACCATAAAATTTTGAGACAAAATAAGATGTAGAGCCATGATGTAGAACCAACAGCTTACAACAGAAAAATTTAAAACAGATTCAAATGTATCTCTTTAGGAAGCCAAAGCAACCCATCAATAGTGAGTTAATCGCCTGCCATTAGTGAGACTAAGTCACAAAGTAACAACAAATACCGGCAGTACACAGGCAATCTGAATGAAAATTTAGGAAAACGTGAACACAGAAATCGGATGAATGTTCAGAGACCTTTAAACCTCGATGAACCCTCGAAAAAAATGAAATTAAAAACAACCTTTTAATTCCATGTTCTACGCTTTACGGGCTTCCGGGTGATACCACTAAACTCTCAACGACGAAAATATCGAGCAGCCAAAATTTACCGAAGAAAAAGCACAAACCCAGTTTAGCATATAGTTCCTACCCCTGTGGAGGCGGAACAATGAACAACCTGAGAATCATCAACATGGCCAGCTGACCACTTGCAGAATACGTTGGGTATGAGGCTATTAAAAACAAAAAATGATGATCTAAAAAGCAAGAGAGAAAAGAAAACTTTGAATCTAAGAGATAAACTAAATTAGCAAAATACTTAAGAATCGGTGAAGGTTCTTGTCGCTCAAGTCTTTAGAGTCAACATTGTTTAGCTAAATAAAACCTATGCAAGAATCCAACTACAAGTTTAGAAGAGTTTTACTCGACATTTTGAACTCGACAATTTAAAAATTGATATTTTTCAAATCTTTCTTGTCATCTTAAAAATCAAATTTTCTTGTCAAAAACTACAGGACAACTAAAAAAACATCCTAGCAGAAACCAGGTTACACGGACAAACAAGCAAACAGAGTCAAACATAGGCCAAAACAAAAAATATAGCCGGCAGATTGCCGGAATAGCTACGAAAGAATAGATTTGCGTGCCGTATGATAGAGATAGAAACAGATAGATATAAGTTGAAAAAGTTATCGACGCCGCTCAAAAAGCTATGTAAAAAATAAACGATAAATTAATAAAGCTTGTTGATTCATTGCGCAGAAGCCTTTTCATTAGGGACCCTTATTATACATATGAGTTCCTTTGACCTTAAACTAATTCAAAATATACTTAAATTTTCAAGTGCAAGTCATTTAATTGAGTGAGTTAAGTCACTTATTATCAAAATCTAATCACGCAAAAAAACTAGAGAGAGAGAGAGAGAGAGAGTGAGAAATGACGTCACGGGCGCAAAAGCAGTTAGTGAGAGGAAGAAGTCATTCAGAAAAATTTGACTTTTCAGCTTTGAAGTGTGAACAAATGTAAAACGAAAAAAGAGCGTCAGACGACGAAACAAAAAAACATAGCAGGACAAGTCCTGACGTACAATTCAAAGAATTTTCATTGACTAAACGGAAAAGCTAGACCTAGAATGGACTTTGAGTGAATTGAGAAAACTATTTTAAAAAAAAATCAGATCAAAAAATAAGAAAATCAATGTCAAAATGCCGCATGTGAACAAAAAAAACCAATAGCGAGAAATGAAAATTTAATTCAAACAAAAAACTAGGCCTAGAATGAGCTGTGAATGGATTGGGAAAACCAGTTAGAAAAAAATCCGATCCAAAAAATCGAAAAAACAGTAAAAATCAGAGTGAAATTGCCGCATGTGAACAAAAAACCACAAGCGAGAAACCGAATTTTTGTTCAAACACCGTTTTCTCACTCTACTTTAAAATTAGAGCGAAAAAAATTCACGCCGCAAAACCACTCGCTTTTTCGCTCCATTTCCTGTTTCGGCGTGACCAAAATCACCACTCCAATTTGACTTCAAAAATCATGAAAATGTGTGAACAGATCTTAAGACAGCGCCCCAATACAATTCAAAGTCTTTGAATTGTAAAAAACCAAGAGCACCGCAATATAGCTACGCTCAGCTTGCAGCTATAAAAATACACGAAAAAAAATGATCAGACGAAAAGTTCGCAGTACCAAAAACCGCATTAAAAAGACCAGCAGAACAATCTAATCGCTACAAACTTTGTTTGAGAGCTTTAAAAACTCAACAAGGATGCAAAACTGACTTACGAAATGTACTAACCAAGGATGAAGTTGAATTGTGCAATCTGTCCATTCCTGATCTTCTTTTGAACTGTGTCTCCCTCCACGTCACACTCACATTCAAACCCACTCTCATACAGCTTCCTCTGGATCTGTTAACAAAATAAAGCTCCTTAATATGACCCACGCAATCAATTGCAATTCATTTTTGTGAAAAACATTAGATAGCACGCCAAAATAACATCGACGAATAGCATTATTTCTGATACTGTTTGAGGCCTAGGCTTTTTTGCATTTTTCGGAGATTTCAGTGTTTTTATTACTTTGCCGAACTTAATTGTAAAAACATTAGTTAAATTTAGTTTTATATTCGAAATATCAAATTTACGGCTCTTTTCGTTTCTTCTTTCCCTGATGTTCTCTAGCGAATGAGTGCGAATGGTTGTTTAAAATGTAGCTATTGGTTTTGATTACTTGACATCACTGATTCTCTATAGGGTTTTTCAATTTCTTCAAATTTTGTGTATTAGGGTCGGAGGTCGCATTGACTCTCAATGGCTGTTCTTGAGGAGGGTTGGATGAGAGTGGTCCAAGGCAGAGGAGGGTGGACTGGGGGTGTGAGTGGGGCGGGGTGACTGAGATTTAGGGACCACAGTTTTCATACGGCTTTCAAAATAGTTGAAATCAATCTTGAATTTTTATTCATAAGCAGCAAACCAACTTTTTCATCAGACTGCATTGCGAAAGTTAACAGACAATGGTACGTCACTTAATAAAGTAGTCATAAGCAAAAATTGACACTCAGCTCTTGGTATTCATGTTTAACGGATATGTACAGTTTTTTTGCAGTTTTTTTTCTTTGCTAACTTATTGCCAATATTAAGGTAAATGTTTCCTCTGATATTGAAAGATATTATGTTAAAAATAAGGGTCAAACTTAACGGTCGATAAGTTAATCAGTTCAAAATTTTGATAAGGTAAAGATTTTAATGGCAGCATTCAATATAATGGAATAGGAGTTTTGCACCTACTTCTTGCTGTCCTATTTCTACTATTTCCTTCAGTCTCCTCAATGAAAAGTAATATGCTTTCTCTAAGGTCAAAGAGTGTAACCTGTTCAAATATCATGATATACAGCTAATTAATTTAATGTCTGACATCAAATCAATTTTTTAAAATATATGCTTTAATTACGTCCAAGTTAATTCCAAAATTATCAGTAATATAGGGTCATATGTTCATATGTTAATATAGATTTTAAGATTACAAAACGGTGTAAAACGGTAGATATTGAACATATGGACGAATACGTAATTGGAGTCATTTCCTGCACCTTTCTCTCTTAGTAAGAATCTAAAACTATACTTAATGCAGCAACTAATTTCAGCTAGCAATCCCTCTGATGAACCTTGATAAACTAATGCACCACGATCTAATGATCGAGCTATTTCGATTTATCCAAAAATTCGTGGCGTCAAATTATGACAAAACACAAAAATACATACGCAATCACAGCATACAATACAACTCTAGAGGCCATAAACAACAATCAGCAGTTCTGATAGGTGAACTCATCGACAACCTTATCGAAAATCTACCAACTCAAAAAAAACGATAGCTTAAAGTTAAGACGATAAAAAACGTCAGTTACGCCGCACTAGAAGGACAGCGAAATCTCCTTTGAATCTAAGCGACACGAGTACAAGAAAAGAAACGAAAATTTGAACTACTCCAAATAATTCATTACTATGTTGAAAAAACGGCTTAAATTCATACAAAACACTTCTAGAACCCATGTTATTAATAAGATTAATCTATGACTAATTCATTCGCAACCAATGATATTGTTCATTGATGAGATTAGAGTACAAGATCGAACATAAACCGACTAATGTCGGAAGAATTGCTCATGAACGACAGGCGAGGCAATTTAATTCAGGGGCTGTAGCCTAGATCAATTTTTCTTTATGGGTCCAAAAACAGTTGAACACGCCGGGATTCGAACCATGGACCTCCAGATCCCTCACCAGAAGCACTGCCCACTCGGATATCAGTCCCTGCTTGTTGAAATGCTGCAATCGTTTTTATTTTAGCAGCAAGCTTTACCTCGGAGTGAGAACAATAGAGATCACTCAAAAATGAAGAACGGAAGCTTGAAAAAGTCACTTGAGAGGCCAAAGAATGTTCTAAAAGAAAAGCGCAAAAACGGTTCAGCGAGAAATTTGCATAAAAGGACCAGCAAGCTTACAATGATTGCAAACTTCGTTCAAGAGCAAATAAAAATGAAATCATAAAAAGGGGCAAAATACGCTATTTTTCGAACAAATTTGTCTCGAAGTCAAAGAAAGCATTAGCGATGAAGTCAAACAATCAATTCGTCTAGTGAAAACTCATTCGCAGCCAACGATTGATCCGATTAATATCCAGATTGGGAGATATAACTACAAAATATACAAAATTAGCAAAAACGAAACTTAAATTTTTTTCAAAACAAATAGTGTCAAGAAAAACACAAACTATCGAACCAAAACATTGAATAAGTTCAATTACTCCTCTCAATCAAATGAGAACCTTCATTAATGAGAGTTAGTGACCAGAAAACAAAAAATTACAAAACTTGGCAAGACTCAAAATTTTTGATAGTTTTGGAAAACAATTTGTGACAAAAAAGTTACATTCCTTCTATTACATTTCAATAGAGAGCCAATGAGATCAGTCATTATGAGACTAAGGAACAGGGCTACAAAATACGACAGAAAGGGGCAAAACTACAAAATAAATTTAAAAAAAAACTGAATAGCGTCAAAGTCTTATAAACATTTAAATACCTTTTAATGAATAAATTCAAAATATATAAATAAGCATTAATACAGCACATGCCTCAAAATTAATACAGCCTCAAACCAACTCTTTTCGCTTCCTTTACTACGCCAGCTTGAATAAAATTGCCACTCTAGTTTGACTTCTCATTGCCATCAAAACGTCGAAAAAAAGTGAAGTGAACACATCTTATAAAACATAGCTGGCAGATTGCCAGAAAATAGCCGCAATAGATTCGTAGATCGCCAGTAAAAAAAAAACAGTAAAAAAGACAGACCAAAAAAATTCGTCTTTTCATTGAAGGCTGATCTCAAATAACCTTCATTTAGAGTGACAAACACCCATTTGACCTTATCTCTGTGAATTAAAGTAAATAAAAGTCAATTTCAAAGTTAGGAAGTCATTTTTGAGAGTGAGGTAAGTCAAGTGTGACCAACAATTTAATCACGCGCATGAACAAAAAACTCGCTCCACTAAGTGCGAAAAATAAACGTCACCCATTCAATTCAGTTGAAATTGCATGAAGGAATGAACAAAAAGCGGCTGTGACGTCATATGGTCGTAACAAAAATCATGACGACGAAATAAAAAACATAACAGGACAAGTCCTGACGTACAATTCAAAGAATTTTTATTGACTAAACAGAAAAATTAGACCTAGAACAGACTAAGAGTGAATTTCGAAAACCATTTTAGAAAAAATCAGAAAAAAAAGTAAGGAAAAACAGAAAATCAATGTCAAAATGCCGCATGTGAACCAAGAAACCACTAGCGAGAAATGAAAAATTAATTCAAACAAAAAACTAGGTCTAGAATGAGCTGTGAATGGATTGGAAAAACCATTTAAAAAAAAATCCGATCCAAAAAATCGAAAAAACAGTAAAAATCAGAGTGAAATTGCCGCATGTGAACAAAAAAATCACTACCGAGAAACCGAATTTTTGTTCAAACACCGTTTTCTCACTCTACTTTAAAATTTGAGCAAAAAAAATTCACGCCGCAAAACCACTCGCTTTTTCGCTCCATTTCCTGTTTCGGCGTGACCAAAATCACTACTCTAATTTGACTTCAAAAATCATGAAAATGTGTGAAGATCTTAAAAAAAAAGACAGCACCCCAATACAATTCAAATTCTTTGAATTGTAAAAAACCAAGAGAAGGCCAATATTAGCCCCAGCTATCGCTGTGTGGCTATTAAAAAGACAGCGCCCCTATCAAACCCAAATCCTTTGGATTGTAAAAAAGGAGAGCACCAAAGTGAGCCATTGACAGGCTGACAACGGCTTTAAAAAATTTATTGAAGTGCGAAGTCATAAACATACCCAGCAGATTGCCGGAAAATAGCCACCGTTGATTCCAATAAGCATTATTGGGATTGAAAGAATAGAAGATATTGAAAAAAAAGATTTTTGTACAAAAAGATTTTTTAAGTCCGATTTATTTTGATGGCATTTCGTAGTTGAAAAAAATGTACTTCTGTCTTAGAGAGAGGCTACAGGGGCTACTATTAATACCAATAAGCATTAGAGATGGTGACTAAGACTTAAAGGAACGACGTTCAAATTGCGGGCATCTAAAACTGGGCTTTATGGGTTTATCCCGTTTCTATTTCTGACTTCAATTTTTATACTGACTCTGTTCATTTTGAATTGCTTTGCTGAGCAACTGATGTTCAAAATCACTTTTTGCAGAATAAGAGAAGAGAGAAACTAGCCTAGAGAAGTCAAAAAGATATCACGCAAAATGTTGAAAAAGCGGCAAAATGAGGTAAAGCGAAACATTTTTTTATTCGACTAAGTAAAAAAACATAGCAGGACAAGTCCTGACGTACAATTCAAAGAATTTTCATTGACTAAACAGAAAACTAGACCGAGAACAGACTATAAATGGATTGGGAAAACCATTTACAAAAAAATCCGATCCAGAAAATCGAAAAAACAGTAAAAATCAGAGTGAAATTGCCGCATGTGAACAAAAAACCACTACCAAGATACCGAATTTTTGTTCAAACACCGTTTTCGCACTCTACTTTAAATTTAGAGCGGAAAAAATTCACGCCGCAAAACCACTTGCTTTTTCGCTCCATTTCCTGTTTCGGCGTGACCAAAATCACCACTCCAATTTGACTTCAAAAATCATGAAAATGTGTGAACAGATCTTAAAAAAAAAGACAGCGCCCCAATACAATTCAAATTTTTTGAATTGTAAAAAAAATAGGAGCGCTATAATAGCCGGCTGAGAAGATGAGGGCAGCTATTAATTAAGTGGTGATTCCAGGCACAACAACAAATGACTTCTGAGTTCGGTAATTTCAGGCACACCAAAGTGAAGAGTGGAAAATCTAGTGCTAAGGTTATGTAGAGTTTTTGATTTCGATTGAGTGTTGGTCACTCTAGAAACAATTTAACTTCTATTATCACTGGTTCTGTTAGATTTTCTCCGATTGCTATTGGAAATAGATTTAATAAATTAAAAACAATGCGAAAATATTGGCGTATTTTAGTGTTTTGCCAGTATTTGATGTTCTTCTAGTGTAAGAGCTTTTTTGTAGGTTTAAACTTTTTTATAAGTTTCCAATAAGTAGCATATGAAGTTCTGCTTACTCAACTCGTTCGATAATACTTACTTTCGATTCCTGAGCTGTTTCTTTATTTCTGTTATCGCCTGCCAGATGTAAAAATTGGGCGACAAAAACAGCAACAATGGAAGACAAAAAGAGTCACGTGCAAAACGTTTAAAGTTCACGTGCAAAAAAGTGAAGTGAACACATCTTATAAAACATAGCTGGCAGATTGCCAGAAAATAGCCGCAATAGATTCGTAGATCGCCATTCTAAAAAAACAGTAAAAATTAGAGTGACAAACACCCATTTGACCTTATCTCTTTGAATTAAAGTAAATAAAAGTCAATTTCAAAGTTAGGAAGTCATTTTTGAGAGTGAGGTAAGTCAAGTGTGACCAACAGTTTAATCACGCGCATGAACAAAAAACTCGCTCCACTAAGTGCGAAAAATGACGTCACCCATGCAATTCAGTTAAAATTGCATGAACGAATGAACAAAAAGCGGCTGTGACGTCATATGGTCGTAACAAAAATCATGACGACGAAAAAAAAAACATAGCAGGACAAGTCCTGACGTACAATTCAAAGAATTTTCATTGACTAAACAGAAAAATTAGACCTAGAACGGACTAAGAGTGAATTGCGAAAACCATTTTGGAAAAAATCAGATAAAAAAGTAAGGAAAAACAGAAAATCAATATCAAAATGCCGCATGTGAACCAAAAAAAAAACCACTAGCGAGAAATGAAAAATTAATTCAAACAAAAAACTAGGTCTAGAATGAGCTGTGAATGGATTGGAAAAACCATTTAAAAAAATCCGATCCAAAAAATCGAAAAAACAGTAAAAATCAGAGTGAAATTGCCGCATGTGAACAAAAAAATCACTACGGAGAAACCGAATTTTTGTTCAAACACCGTTTTCTCAACTCTACTTTAAAATTTGAGCTAAAAAAACTCACGCCGCAAAACCACTCGCTTTTTCGCTCCATTTCCTGTTTCGGCGTGACCAAAATCACTACTCTAATTTGACTTCAAAAATCATGAAAATGTGTGAAGATCTTAAAAGAAAGACAGCGCCCCAATACAATTCAAATTCTTTGAATTGTAAAAAACCAAGAGAAGGCCAATAATAGCCCCAGCTATCGCTGTGTGGCTATTAAAAAGACAGCGCCCCTATTAAACCCAAATCCTTTGGATTGTAAAAAAGGAGAGCACCAAAGTGAGCCATTGACAGGCTGACAACGGCTTTAAAAAATTTATTGAAGTGCGAAGTCATAAACATACCCGGCGCATTGCCGGAAAATAGCCGCCGATGATTCCAATAAGCATTATTGGGATTGAAAGAATAGAAGATATTGAAAAAAAAGATTTTTGTACAAAAAGATTTTTTAAGTCCGATTTATTTTGATGGCATTTCGTAGTTGGAAAAAATGTACTTCTGTTTCTTAGAGAGGCTACAGGGGCTACTATCAATACCAATAAGCATTAGAGATGGTGACTAAGACTTATAGGAACGACGTTCAAATTGCGGGCATCTAAAACTGGGCTTTATGGGTTTATCCCGTTTCTACTTCTGACTTCAATTTTTATACTGACTCTGTTCATTTTGAATTGCTTTGCTGAGCAACTGATGTTCAAAATCACTTTTAGCAGAATGAGAGAAGAGAGAAACTAGCCTAGAGAAGTCAAAAAGATATCACGCAAAATGTTGAAAAAGCGGCAAAATGAGGTAAAGCGAAACATTTTTTTATTCGACGAAGTATAAAAACATAGAAGGACAAGTCCTGACGTACAATTCAAAGAATTTTCATTGACTAAACAGAAAACTAGACCGAGAACAGAGTATAAATGGATTGGGAAAACCATTTATAAAAAAATCCGATCCAAAAAATCGAAAAAACAGTAAAAATCAGAGTGAAATTGCCGCATGTGAACAATAAACCACTACCGAGAAACCGAATTTTTGTTCAAACACCGTTTTCGCACTCTACTTTAAAATTAGAGCGAAAAAAAATCACGCCGCAAAACCACTTGCTTTTTCACTCCATTTCCTGTTTCGGCGTGACCAAAATCACCACTCCAATTTGACTTCAAAAATCTTGAAAATGTGTGAACAGATCTTAAAAAAAAAGACAGCGCCCCAATACAATTCAAATTCTTTGAATTGTAAAAAAAATAGGAGCGCTATAATAGCCGGCTGAGAAGATGAGGGCGGCTATTAATTAAGTGGTGATTCCAGGCACAACAACAAATGACTTCTGAGTTCGGTAATTTCAGGCACACCAAAGTGAAGAGTGGAAAATCTAGTGCTAAGGTTATGTAGAGTTTTTGATTTCGAATGAGTGTTGGTCACTCTAGAAACAATTTAACTCCTATTATCACTGGTTCTGTTAGATTTTCTCCGATTGCTATTGGAAATAGATTTAATAAATTAAAAACAATGCGAAAATATTGGCGTATTTTAGTGTTTTGCCAGTATTTGATGTTCTTCTAGTGTAAGAGCTTTTTTATAGGTTTACAGTAAGTAGCATATGAAGTTCTGCTTACTCAACTCGTTCGATGATACTTATTTTCGATTCCTGAGCTGTTTCTTTATTTCTGTTATCGCCTGCTTGACGTAAAGATTTCCAAAATTTCTAAATCGAAGGCTTTCTTACAGTATCATAACAGTTATTTCTGAACGCTTTATTGGATTACATTAGGACAGATATTGTGAATAACAAGGCTTTAATGTGACGTCCGCGTGCACATCTTGAACAACTAACATTCTGTACATATTCAGCAGCCGCACTGACAACAGACACGACTATAATCTGCCTGGGAGACAACCAGAAGGGCCACTTGCCACCATACTGCTCAGTCAACACAGAAATGCACCTCTCAATTGAGCCCAAAATAGCCCTGTGGATTATCACTGGACGAGCACTCACACCTTCTTGGCTGAAAAGTTGAAAGGTTATTTAATCGGACAATTCAAAACTATAAATCCAAATTGATGCAAATATTTCTCATCACTTTTAAATGTCAAAAATTTTACTTCTAAATTTTCAAAATGTTATTAATTAATGGTTACATATTCAACGGCTACTTATCATGTTCTTCTGTTTTGCTTAGTTCACGTTACAATAATGATCGAGCACGAACACCAAAATTAACATAGCCAGCAAATTGCCGGAATAGCTGCAAAGATTTGGGGGCCGTAGAATACAGATAGAAACAGACACAGAAATAAGTTGAAAAGTTTGCGACTCCGCCTAATAATTTGTCAAGAAAACGTTCAGCGAGAAATTAACATCCAAACTCACTCAGCCAGCAGATTTTTAATAGGGAACTTAATTACACATGAGTTTCATTGATCATAAACTAATTCAAATTAAACTAAGTTTAAAGAGCAAAATTCAATTTCTTGAGTGTGATAAGTCACTAATGATTAAATATTAAACGCAGCCGGAAAAATGAACAAAAATATTTGCCATTGAACCTTTGATGTAGATCGGGATTGAAACGGAAGAAAATTGAGCAGTATCAATAAGATTCTAAACCTACACACAATTGAGATTCAAAACTGACAACTAATAAGCTTAATACTAATGCCAGCTAGCATCCACCCAATGAACTCTTAAAACCTAACGCACCATGAATTAACGAGCGGACTTTATCAGTATATCCTATTTCCTTTTGACCTTGACAGTATTCATAACATTGCGTAATTCAATGAGTAAAAAATCATTAATAAAAAAACCTAATGAGTTGAAACGCGAGTGAGAAGTCAAGCGTGAAAGTCGTGCATTATGTAGAACAAAAAACGTTACCAAAAATTTAAAATAGCAGAATAAGTCCTAATCAAATCCCAGGAAAAAATGAAAAACATTTATTCTTTTACCTTGAACAACTCCAGCCAAACATGGTTTCACAGATTTAAAGAAAATAATAGAATTTAAAGGCCCTTTTAAGATTAGCATGTTGACTACGCCAGTTTTCGTTAAAAAAGGAAAAAAATAAAAACTTTCCAAACATGATAAGACTTGCTGATATATAATAGGCAAACCTCTAGACAAAACAAATAGAACAAAAACTTGAATTCAGAATTTAGAAAACAACTACAGATTCGCCAGCGTTTTTTGCTGTTATTATCGTCAAAACCCCAATTGCAACATTCAAATTAAAGCATAGAACAAAAAAACACGACACATAAACGCAGCACCGAAATCGAAACTTTGACGACTTGAGCTCAGAAAAAAACGAAAATGAAATAATCATTGCGAAAAACAGTCATGTTTTGAAAGAAACATGACTCAAATATAATATCAATCAATCAAACAAAGTTTGAAAAGAATTCGTTTGCCCCAAGAGATCAAAAAACATCCAGAAATATTGACACAAATTGCAAATTTTCCCAAATTGCGGGATATCTTGATATTATTTTTAAAAATAGTTTTCTAAACATTAAAAACTATTCATAAACAATCATCAAGCCCTTCAAGTTTCATTGGCTCCAAAGCTTGAAAAAAAACAGAAAAACATCAAAATCTTCAAAAAAAAACTTGAAGAAAATTGATATTTTAATCCTAAATAGCCAAAACTCGTGATATTATTAACCTGAAAATCATTTGTCACTCAAAATTACGCAGTAACCTATCATCAAACTCAAGGAAAATTTCACTCGCCCCTGAACAATTAAAAACTCGGAAAATGACAAAAATTATCAAAAACTTATTAAATATTATTTAAAAACTGGGCAAAAATCGTAATGTTAATATCTTCAACGACACTTTTTCTCTCTTGGAACAATTCAGTAAAGCATTTCAAGCTCTATCGGGGGTTCATATTCCACTAGTGAACAAAAAAACTGAAAAAAAATTCAGAATAAATTGAAAAAAAATTTAAAATGAGTATCACTTTGCTTGTTTTAAACTCCGAACCGACTCAAAGTAGATAGTCAGTCAAATCAAAAGCTAACAACTCACTGAAAAATACCTCGTAGTTAAAGACAATAATCGTTGTGAAACATTAACAGTAGAATTAACATGACAAAAGGAAATCCGATAACAAAAACTGATGAAATACATGAAAAAGTTATCTCGCAAGTTGCGATTCCCAAACAACTATTCGCAAAAAAACTGTTATTACAAATAAAGCAATTTTTAATCAAAAATCAACTACCAACTGTCGACAAAAAAATTGGCCCAGAGAACACTCGCATTAAAAAACAACCGAACTCAAATGATCACAACTAACTTAGTTTCAGTGGACACTACTAAGTTCAACCGTAAAATATCTCTTATTGGTAGTTTCAGCCGTAGAATAGTTCTAGACTAAATCATTAATAAGAAAAAGGATTTGAAAAAGCTTAAAGAAGATACGGGACAAAAACTACAAAGATGAAAGTTTAAAATTCAATTTACATTAACCGATTTTCCTTTTTAAAAAAACGCCTCAAACTTAATATCAATCAAATCGAATATCATCGAAACCACTAGAACAAGAAGCAACCAGGAAACTCTCTGAAAGCTACAGAAAATTTAAGATTACACAAATTGCTAAAAATGATCCTGCATGACCAAATGTATCTAAAAACTAATATTTGTTCATAACATTTAAGAAATAATTCCAACCGTACTATTACTAGCTTAAATGAACTAGAAAACCACTTTTGGCTGAGTAAAAATTTTTAAAAAATGGCTGAGTAAAGTGAAAAAGGCTTTGAAAAAGCACCGCACGATAAAAAAAATACCTGCTTTGATACAAAATCTTTTGATACGATTTTCTCGCTCCCTCTCGAATGATGCATGAATGGAAAACCAGTCTAAGTTCTCTCTCTGCTTTTCTCTTTTGCTCACAAGGCTAAACAAAAAACCTCTTTTCACATGCGGCATTTGACATCCTCAGAACTAAAACCTCTTAAAACAAGTAATCGATTTAAAAAAAAAGATCGCCAATACTCCGAGTCTTAAAAACATAGCACGACATGAACTATAAACATAGCCGGCAAATAGCCGCCGTTGACCCGCATTGGGATTGAAAGAGAAAAAGAAGAAATTAAGAGATAGAAATTTTCTCAAAGTCGAAATGTTCTTATTTGGTCTGCCAATTCTGCATATTCGGTTAGATTCTAAAATAACACTTAATTCAGCTTCTAAATTGAACGCTATTAACCATAATACTAATGCCAGCTAGCAATCGCTCTAATGAACTTTTATAACCCAATGCACTATGACTTAATGACCGGGTTTATATGTTTATCCTGTTTCTTTTGATCTTTTGACTTTGCTCTTTTGACTTTGACCGTATTCACTATTTTACATAAATCA
The DNA here is from genome assembly GCF_964194025.1 of Convolutriloba macropyga. Taxonomy (NCBI): domain Eukaryota; kingdom Metazoa; phylum Xenacoelomorpha; order Acoela; family Convolutidae; genus Convolutriloba; species Convolutriloba macropyga. Next base: position 30,085,320 of record NC_134478.1, on the reverse strand, counting down.
ATATGTGAAAAAATTTAAAATCCATTCATTTGAAACAGTGAGTGAAGTAAGTCAGAAGTCAAGCGTGAAAATTGTGACCTATGTAAAACGAAGGTAAAGCGAAATAAAAAAAACATAGCAGGACAAGCCCTGACGTACAATTCAAAGAATTTTCATTGACTAAACAAAAACTAGACCTAGAACGGACAATGAGTGAATTGGGAAAACCATTTCCAAAAAAATCAGATCAAGAAAATTTTTAAAACTGAAAATCAATGTCAAAATGCCGCATGTGGACAAAAACCACTAGCGAAATGAAGATTTGGTTGAAACAAAAAATTTGGCCTATAATGAACAATGAATGGATCAGGAAAACCATTTAGAAAAAAAATCCGATCAAAAAATTGAAGTGAAATTGCCGCATGTGAACAAAAAACCACTAGCGAGAAAACAATTTTTTGTTCAAACACTGTTTTCTCACTCTGCTTTAAATCACGCCACAAAATCACTCGCTTTTTCGCTCCACTTCCTGTTTCGGCGTGACCAAAATCACTACTCAAATTTGACTTCAAAATCTGTGTGACGGTAGGGTTGCGGAGGATGGAGGAGAAGGGGTCCAAACCACCGTTGGAGAACGGTGGGGTTGGCTGGGTGCGTGCTGGGAGGGGGTTGTGAGTGGGGGGAACCTAGGTCAAAATTTTGGGATTAAGAACAGCCATTAACACCATGAAATTGTCTGAAAACAATTTTGGTGAATCCCTTCGTCGTCGTGACTGGTATAAGGCGTAAGCCTCTAAAAGCTCTTAATGCTCTCTGAGCGTTACCTGTTTATCCCGTTTTTGAGACTACAGGACTAATTTAATTGCTAAAAACTTCGTTTGAGAGCAATTAACAACAATTGAGCCCTCCAGAAAAGTTCAGAACGAAATACTGATAACTATTACCAAGTAGGTAATATTGAAAACAATCTCAGAACACAACTAACCGAAATAAAATTTCCTCTTCCTCTAGTTGAAAAACACCTCGTCTGAAAAAGTCTCAATAATCACATTAATTAGATCAATAAGCCATCGACTAATGACATATTTAGCCCAGAAAACAAACAATGAAACATAACCGACTAAACGTCGGAATGGCTCTCGAACAACTAGTGGGAGCTCTAATCAATTGCAGTCTGCTTCAGTTTGGTGGGGGGGGGGAGGAGGGAACCTAAATGGGATTAAGAAGTTCAATAGCGGGCTTCAAATAAACACATTAGAGGTTAACATATACCACTATTAAGATTTAAAGTTAAAATGTCACCAGTTTCCGTGCACTTTTCATTTGAATTAGTATTAAGTATTAATTAGTATTAGTACTAATTAAGTACTAATTAGTATTAGTTTCATTAGTATTAAATTGCCGCCAATTGAATTCAGCTGCTTGAAATTGTGATTGAAAGAAAATTTTAGATCACGCGAAACGAAGTCAAAATTGTCAAGCGAAAATTTTGCATAACAAAAGACACACATGTTTACAATAATTGCTATGAACTTCGTTCAAGAGCAATTAAAAAGAAAATTAAAAAGAAAATCAAGAGCAATTTCATCACATAAAAGAAGTGCAGATCTGAACAAAAACCTGTTTAAAAAATTAAGATCATTTGTGAGAACATACATGCTCACGGAACGATAGTAGAAGTAGTAGTATTAGTCAAGCACTAAATGTCTTTGATATTATGCAGTACAGGAACTGTTTCACTGAAAGAAAGTATAAAACGAATATCGAGTTATAATATATAATAGAAGAAAAGGGAAGTCTTCGTCCTCGTACTTGTTTTCACAAAAATGTTAGAAAAAAATTAATTACAGCTGTTAAATTTCTAGCATTGGCAATCTTGCGAGACTGATGGTCTAAGATAAGTCCTCTAATTATTTTCTTGCATTGTTTTCACGCAAGTGCAACAAAATGGGTTAGTTTATGGGAAATATTTTGTTGCAATGTTGCAAGAGTTAATAAAAAAAAATTGACAAAAATGATGTTTTGGGTATAAGAGGAATCAACCAAGAATTAGTTCTTGAGTTAGTTCTAAAAATCAAATTTGGGAAAATGTTATCTTCAAAGGCTAGGATGAAGATAGTTAGTAACGTAATGGAGACACCAACTAACTTCCAGTTAGTTAGTAACGTAATGCAGACACCAACATTTAAAAAAGAGCAAAGTATAGTTTTATCATCAGGTAAATTGAATGAATGCAAATAGTGGTTACTTGTTCCTTCATATCGTTTACAAACATAGTGAAAAGCAGTGGTGGCCGTTTTCAGCTTTGAACCGATTTTCACTTGTTGTGTTCTGTTGGTGAGAACAAAGTTGACAGAATGCTGATTGAACCTTTTTCTCTCGTCTTTGTTTTAACATTACATGTGCAATTGAGTCGCTTGCTTTTGATAAATCTAGAAAAATTGTAGATGTGCGGTTATTCTCATACCCATACTGTATTTGACTCAAAATTTTGTTTTTTGATAAGAAAATTGAACATTTATTGAACATTTTTTAGGTCAGTTAAAAACGTTTCAATTATTTTTAATATGCAGAGAGTCACAGACTTTTTTTCTGTAATTAGAAGCATCTTCGCGATCCCTTTTTTATAGATAGGTATAACATGAGCAATCTTTAAAATATCTGGAAATCATTCTTTTCGTGCAATGATTAACTGCAAAGGTGAGATGAGGTGAGATGATGTTTACACTATCTTTTAGCGCCCAAGCAGGTAATTTTGATGGTCCCAGAGGTTTCTCTTCTTTTCATTTGGTTAATTATGTTTTGTACTTCAATTACAGTGCTGTATTGAAAACTGAATCCTTGGTTTAGCTAATTTAATTATGGCTATATTTTTTTGGACTGGCGCCCGTGTATACTCCTAAAGTAACAAATCTTTAATAAAGAAGATTAAGGTTTCTTTCTGGTGTCAGTAATGGTGTTTCCAAATGAGTTTTTTAGGGAAACATACGAAAGCCATATTCAAAATCACATAGGTTTGTAAGCCTACAAACTTATGTGATTTTGAATGACGCCTTTTGGTAACACAGCTTGATTAAGACATTTCAATGGCTCAATGAAATGTTGATAAAGTGCTCTTTACTCACTTGACATATTCGAGTTGAAAGTTCTTTGGCAGTTGGAAATCGAGCTGAATGGTGGCCAGTTGGTGATCTCTCTTCATTGCATCTTGGATTGTGATGTCAATCTTTGGTCCGTAGAAGGCACCATCCTCTGGATTCAGAATCCACTTCATTCCATCTCCAACTGAGTTACAATGCGCGTCCAGAGCCTCCTTCAATTGCTAAAAGTAAACTTTTTTACCAAGTGGAAACAATACCAGTTACGTCAACCAAAACTTAACTGAAAAAGTCAATATTACTATTTTTAAAATCGGACAAAATAACAGCCCGGATAAACCGGGTAATATTTTGTAAAAAAAAGTTGGTGATAAGCATGTACGTCCAAGAGTTCATCTGGCGTCCTGTTATCGTTATGCTAACTGTTGTCCTGTCGAATGAACGATATTCAAAGGTTCAAGGACAAATTCCCAATCCCTGCCTTACTGCTATACGGGCAAGAAATCTTCAGGACGGAATCTCCTGTAAAATGCCTTTAAAGTTAAGTAAGACAGCGTGAACTAACCGACTCAGCCTCATCCCAATCCTTAATCTCTCCCATGTACTTCTTGGGCCGAGTGGACAGATTGAGTTTGTAGGTGAAGCCAAATTTGGTGTACACGAAAGACATGAACTCTAGAGCAGCTTCGATCTCGCTTTTCACCTGATAACAAAAACGAAACAAATATGCACAGAAAGCGATAACGGCAAATCAAACTAATATCTATCACACCAACTGGTACCAGAAGGCACTGTTAATTTTTTGCTGTCAAGAAATTGAAATTTGGGTCAAGACTTATTCATATGAGTCTCAATTCTTTGGCTCATAATTCATCGCAAACCGCCTGCCTTCTTATAAACGGTAACATAACACGTGAAAAAACTGGATTATTTGAAACATTAATCCAAAGTTAACTTCCCAAAAGTTAAACTCAGGCCTCTTGTAATTTAAGCTTTGATTGGACCTGGCATTTATTAAACAGAGTAAATTAAATTCAACCAAACTCATGCTTCCCTTTGAAGCGTGTAACCAGCTATCGGTGAGATGCTTAACATGCTAATTGTGAGAAAAATGGGACCTGTTCGGGAGTGCAAAATATATGTGCATCGTCCTGCTGGAATCTTCTCACTCTTGTCAGTCCAGTCAATGCCCCCGAGAGCTCATTCCGATGCAACACTCCGAAGTCAGCCATTCTCAACGGCAACTCACGCCACGATCGCGACCTGCAAACATGCAATATGTTCATTTGGTTTTAACAATATTTTCTGTTGATCAATTTTCATTACACACAATACAATGATTACTTCAAAAAACGGCTCACGCAATAGTTAAAAATAGAAAGTTCAGTTTGACTATTCGTTTAATGGTTAATGTTGTTTGACTTTGTGCTGATGTGACGACATTCATCATAATGTATAAAGTCAACAATCACTAATACAAGCACTAAAGAATAAGCTGATGTTAGTTTGGCCGACTATTTTTGCATTTTTTTCAATTTTTCCTAAATTTATTGATAATGCCCAATGAGAACAACAAAGAAATCTCTCAAATCACAGATGCCGTTTTTAAATTTCTTCAGTTTTCAAAATAAATGCCAAGAAAACTCGCCCTCCTCATGAATATCACATCTTTGGCGACGCTTTAGATCTGTGATAAAATCACTAATAGCGGCTTGCTAAACAGATCAGCCAATTTCACTTTCAATGAAAGACTCCATATTTTTATTCAAATATCCTGATGAAAAGATAGCAGCCACCTCATTCCAAACATGACACAATGGCCAGGGCAGTTCATAGGCTTGAGAGCGAACTTCTGCTCCTCCACATCTATCTGGAACATGTCATCTGAGTAGTGCTTCCAGTGACCACTTGTAATCCACAGTTTGCTGTTGTACATGTTGGGAGAGATTACTTCTTGGAAACCACGCTTCCTGTACTGCTTCTGCAACAATTTAAATTTTTGAAATTACAAAATAATCAATTAAATTCGGAAGAACTGCTCCCAAACGACGGCCACGCATGGCATATCGCTTTAATTTCACAATGAGATGTTTCGAAAGATTGTTGAAAGTGTATGTCACGCCCCTATTTCGTTCCTCATAGTTACGTGATTATTTTCCTTTAAATATCCATAAATAAGTGCTTTAATCTAGTTCATATTCATTTAGTTTCAAGGCCATATATAGCCAGTATTTCCATCTAGGCCTGTAACCCCTAATTTGTTTATGTTTACAAAAAACAACCGCAGATTGACAGTTTTACTAGTAAACATATCAAGTGCCTAAAAGCCTCAATATTTACTTTTTTTGAGTTTCTTGAAGATAAATTCGCATAATTAGTAAATAACTTCAAGAGAGATTATGTACTTGGTGAAGTAATTATTCTGATAAAGTAGGTGCTAATACGGAACTTGTATATGTACTTAACAAACATCAAGAGACGTACAAAAGCCGGAAATTGCCCAACTTGTAGATCAGTAAATATTTGCGAAGGACCAATACAACTCAAGGTACAGCCCTGCGGAACTTACGATCACCAGAACACCGGAGAACCAGCCTGACAATCAGTTGATTAACATCTTTGAAAACTTGATATAACTTGCGAACTTCGTGCTAATAATTATTGATTAATCCTTTGCTGTAATAATTAAAGATTGAACTGGAAATTCTCTTGAAAACTTCTAAGTTTCACAGACTTTGTTAGAGTAGAAGTTGAGACTAACAAAACTCTAAAATACAAAGCAAACTAGTGGATATATCATGCATCCGAACCGCTCAGTAAAAGGCTGTTACTAGCTAATTTTATTTAAAATATATCCGCTAAAAATCGCACTGTGAAACATCTAAATAAGTCCTTAGAAATGACGATAATTACTTCAAGTTATCTCTCAAATTTACCTCAATAACATCGTAGATTCATACTCTAAAAATCAGTGCGTAACATGGTGACAGGAGTTATTAACTGTTTTCCAATTTAACGAACCGAAACTCTGATTAATTCTTTGACAAATTCGACATTTTCCTTCTTTCTTCCGACATTTTCCTCTTTTGCTTTTTCTTCATTACCTTAAGAGCCTCCAATCATCCAGACCAGCTTCCAGGACCTTTCCGAGCAAGACGATAATGCAGAAAGCAGTAACAAAGGAAAGAATGGGTGGAAACTGTGTTTGTGTCTTTGTGGACAAAATGCAACAATAATTCAAAAGTGCTTGAGTGGACAATAACTGGAACAAACTCAACCACAGCCGCCACAACGGACAAAAACAACACAGGGTATTTCCAAACGAGGATATTGTGAGTAAATGAAACAGCAATAAAACGCAAGCTCAGATAGTAAGCGCTTTCTACTCTTCTCTTTATAAATCCATCGTTATTTATGTGCTAGATAAAGATGATAAACGTGTAGCAATTAATTGGACAGCGAAAAGTTTAAATCAAAAAGCTCGCAAATTTGGCCTTATTCGTAACAAACTTCATTCTGATAGAGATATTAACCTTGACAACATCATTACTGATTATCATATAACATCAGAATAAGCTAAATTACTGAAACCATCACTTAAACATTAACTAAAAGAGGGCAAAACTAAAATTTAAACAGAATAATAAAACAATTATATTTAAATTCCCCACCCAGCTCCGGAGGTTAATGAATCAAACAGTGACTTTGGTCATAATGCTGTTGCCTATCTGAGTGCAGCTTCCACAAGGCCTGTGCGGTCGTGGTCCCCACAAATTTTCCTAGACTAAGGGGCACTCTTTAGAGGTGAGACTTCGGCGGCCCATACGGCTTCAACGATATAAGTCTGACGATTCGACCGCAGCTTTAGGAATAGGCTTATTAGCAGCCCTACTTTATTATTTTCTGAACGAATGGTTTCAGTAGTTTCTTTTCTGACATTCTTGTGCTATTTATTTAACTGTTTTCTTCTCTTAAAACCCCTTAATCTCTCCATTAAGTTAAGTTAAGTGTGCTATTTAATACTTTAGAACGAAAATATGACTGATTGAACGATAAGTATATAATCTAAACGGGTAAAAAGCAAAATGGCACAAGCCAAAATCAACATCACACCCTTCTCTGGATCAGAAACGGACAATTTTAACGAGTTTGAACAACTAATAACAGGTGCAATCGGAGTTGCAACAATCGCAGCCGCGCAACAAGCGAACTTTTTGCAATTACATTTAAAAGGAGACGCTTTACGATACTTTCTAACCCTACCAGAGGCTTCCAGATTAGATTTTGCGGATAGTATAACATACCCGGCAGATTGCCGGAAAATAGCCGCCGTTGATTCCAATAAGCATGATTGGGATTGAAATAACAGAAGATATTGAAAAAAAAAGATTTTTGTACAAAAACATTTTTTTAAGTCCGATTTATTTTGATGCCATTTCGTAGTTGATTATACTTCTGTTTCTTAGAGAGAGGCTACAGGGGCTACTATCAATAACAATAAGCATTAGAGATGGTAACTAATACTTATAAAAACGACGTTCAAATAGCGGGCATCTAAAATTGGGCTTTATGGGTTTATCCCGTTTCTATTTCTGACTTCAATTTTTTCTACTGACTCTGTTCATTTTGAATTGCTTTGCTGAGCAACTGATGTTCAAAATCACTTTTAGCAGAATGAGAGAAGAGAAAAACTAGCCTAGAGAAGTCAAAAAGATTTCACGCAAAATGTTGAAAAGGCGGCAAAATGAGGTAAAGCGAAACATTTTTTTATTCGACGAAGTAAAAAAAAAAAAAAAGGAGCGCTATAATAGCCGGCTGAGAAGATGAGGGCGGCTATTAAACAGCTCTAAGAAACAGATTCACACAAGACGACTTGATAGAGATCAGAATAAAGTTGGAGAACCAAAAGTTCAATCCAAAAACTGATACAGTAAAAAGTTTCTTAGTAAAGTTAAGAACAGAAGCAAATAAAGCATATCCACCACCTGAAATAGTAGTAGCACCAGCAGGAGTAGGTGACCCAGAGGCTCGTAGATTTTAAAGAGAGACAGCAGCAAAAGATTCTGCCCTTCAGATGTCAGAAAATCGAAAAAAACGAGCATATAGAGCGCTTCTTCATTAAGTCTATGCCAAATTGGCTTAAGCCTAAACTGTTAGAAAGGCCAGATACTGATACAATTGATCAATTATGCACCTTAGGTAGCCAACAGATTGCAATAAGGGAGATGTGTAACAGAGAAGAGTACTTTGATGATGGATTTAATGAAATAACCGAATCAAACACAGAAAAAATGTTAAAAGCAATAACTGTTATTACAAATAATCAAAAAGAACTCGAGCAGAAATTTGAACAGAAAGTAGCACCTAAAAATGAGCCACCAGAACAAGGCCCAGTAAACATCTTCACACCAAATTACCCTCAACAAGTCTACAGACAAAGTTAGACAAAATTTCTGCCCGCAATATCAAAACTATCAACCAAATTATCGTCAATATCAGTCCAGTTATCGTCAATTTCAGCAAAACTATCGGCCCCAGCAACAGTATGCCCCCCGTGCTAATAATTACCCGTGCTCTAAAAATCAGTGCGTAACATGGTGACAGGAGTTATTAACTGTTTTCCAATTTAACGAACCGAAACTCTGATTAATTCTTTGATAAATTCGACATTTTCCTTCTTTCTTCCGACATTTTCCTCTTTTGCTTTTTCTTCATTACCTTAAGAGCCTCCAATCATCCAGACCAGCTTCCTTTCCGAGCAAGACGATAATGCAGAAAGCAGTAACAAAGGAAAGAATGGGTGGAAACTGTGTTTGTCTTTGTGGACAAAATGCAACAATAATTCAAAAGTGCTTGAGTGGACAATAACCGGAACAAACTCAACCACAGCCGCCACAACGCACAAAAACAACACAGGGTATTTGCAAACGAGGATATTGTGAGTAAATGAATTTGTAAAATTAATTTTGGTGCTTTATTTATGTCAATTTATAAAGAACAAACTCTCCCCGCTATTAATAATTGTCGCGCTTCCCCCAATTTTGTTGAACATATTGAAGGGAACAATATTAATTACACCCACAACAGCAAAAAAACGCAAGCTCAGATAGTAAGCGCTTTCTACTCTTCTCTTTATAAATCCATCTTTATTTATGTGCTAGATAAAGATGATAAACGTAGCAATTAATTGGACAGCGAAAAGTTTAAATCAAAAAGCTCGCAAATTTGGCCTTATTCGTAACAAACTTCATTCTGATAGAGATATTAACCTTGACAACATCATTACTGATTATCATATAACATCAGAATAAGCTAAATTACTGAAACCATCACTTAAACATTAACTAAAAGAGGGCAAAACTAAAATTTAAACAGAATAATAAAACAATTATATTTAAATTCCCCACCCAGCTCCGGAGGTTAAGGAATCAAACAGTGACTTTGGTCATAATGCTGTTGCCTATCTGAGTGCAGCTTCCACAAGGCCTGTGCGGTCGTGGTCCCCACAAATTTTCCTAGACTAAGGGGCACTCTTTAGAGGTGAGACTTCGGCGGCCCATACGGCTTCAACGATATAAGTCTGACGATTCGACCGCAGCTTTAGGAATAGGCTTATAAGCAGCCCTTCCTTATTATTTTCTGAACGAATGGTTTCAGTGGTTTCCTTTCTGACATTCTTGTGCTATTTATTTAACTGTTTTCTCTTAAAACCCCTTAATCTCTCCATTAAGGTAAGTTAAGTGTGCTATTTAATACTTTAGAACGAAAATATGACCGATTGAACGATAAGTATATAATCTAAACGGGTAAAAAGCAAAATGGCACACGCGAAAATCAACATCACACCCTTCTCTGGATCAGAAACGGACAATTTTAACGAGTTTGAACAACTAATAACAGGTGCAATCGGAGTTGCAGCAATCGCAGCCGCGCAACAAGCGAACTTTTTGCAATTACATTTAAAAGGAGACGCTTTACTATACTTTCTAACCCTACCAGAGGCTACCAGACTAGATTTTGCGGATAGTATAACAGCTCTAAGAAACAGATTCACACAAGACGACTTGATAGAGATCAGAATAATAAAGTTGGAGAACCAAAAGTTCAATCCAAAAACTGATTAAGAACAGAAGCAAATAAAGCATATCCACCACCTGAAATAGTAGTAGCACCAGCAGGAGTAGGTGACCCAGAGGCTCGTAGATTTGAAAGAGAGACAGCAGCAAGAGATTCTGCCCTTCAGATGTCAGAAAATCGAAAAAAAAAACGAGCATATAAAGCGCTTCTTCATTAAGTCTATGCCAAATTGGCTTAAGCCTAAACTGTTAGAAAGGCCAGATACTGATACAATTGATCAATTATGCACCTTAGGTAGCCAACAGATTGCAATAAGGGAGATGTAAAACAGAGAAGAGTACTTTGATGATGGATTTAATGAAATAACCGAATCAAACACAGAAAAAATGTTAAAAGCAATAACTGTTATTTCAAATAATCAAAAAGAATTTGAGCAGAAACTTGAACAGAAAGTAGCACCTAAAAATGAGCCACCAGAACAAGGCCCAGTAATTATCTTCACACCACATTACCCTCAACAAGTCTACAGAAAAAAGTTAGACAAAATTTCTGCCCGCAATATCAAAACTATCAACCAAATTATCGTCAATATCAGCCCAATTATCGTCAATTTCAGCAAAACTATCGGCCCCAGCAACAGTATGCCCCCCGTGCTAATAATTACCGAGAGTTTAGACCACAATTTAACGCCCCTAGACCATTTTATCATAATGAACAGCCACAAACTTGGACTGAACCTTCAAATAGCCCCCCATTTGTCCATCCAGCTTATGTTAATAGACCAGTTTATCCCCTACTAAAAATACCCCTGCAAATCCTCTTCGACAGGGAATAGTTTATGATAGCCCAGCGCCAGCACAAAACCGATATGGTAGTCAACAAGCAAACCAGTTTAATCGTGCAAGTATTCCTCAAAATAGAACTATGAGAGGTATGAATTACCCATTTAATCAACAAAAAAACTAATAAAGCCACCCAACTTTAAAAAACAGAATAAAAATTATAAAAACTCAGTTAATTATTATAACGAAAGCACGTCTAGTCCTAGTTTAGATAAAGTAATAGAACCAGTTTATAATAAAAAAAACAAAAAGCGTAGAAAACGCAAAAGTAATAATAATAAAAGTAAAGTGAATAATTCGGTGCAACCCTTAACACAAGTACCTCAATCCGCACAAAAGCCAGTAACACATGTTCAGCAATTATTCAGTATTGTCACACTTTTAGGCAGAACATTATCCTATGTTAAAACTAAATTCAGAATTAGAAAGACGCGCACTAATTGATACAGGAGCATTTGCACACGTGATAAGCCGCAAGTTTTACAAGGAAATAATTAACACAAATGTCAATTCAATAACAGAAATAGAAAAGCCTGATCTAGATAAAGTTAAAATGGCAAACGGAAATATAGTGAAAATTGACAAAGCAATTAAAGTTACATTTAAATTGGGCACACAAACATTCACAGAAGATTTCCTTGTTTTAATTGTCACAACTCCTGTAATATTAGGAAACCCATTCTTCGTTAAACATAAAGTTAGCATCTGTCCAGTACAAAGTTACATTAAATTCCCTGATCAAACTCTGCAAATAAATGAAATAAAGCCAGAAAAGCAACCCAGAAGAGTAGTAAAACGTAAAAAATTCGGAGTTTATACACAGAAAAAGCAAGTCTTACAACCAAATCAACAAGCAGTATTAGAATGCAAACTTTACGACAAACTAGAATCATTCACTGATCTTTGTGGGGTAATAATTCCAAATGAAATCTTTGAAAAAGATAGCGAAGTAATATTAACGTCTTCTTTAAGTAAAGTTGCTGAAAATAATATCCTCTACATCTACGTCCTGAACATTACTGAACACCCAGTCACTATAAATAAAGCTGAAGAAATAGCCAAATTCTCATTCTTAACGTCTGATCAAGCTGAAAAATTGTTAGAAGTCGATCCACAATTAATAAATGTTGCAAAAATGAGTGAAAATTACTTAACAGAAATAAATCAACTAATTCAAGTCAGAGATACGTCAAAAAGAAAAGCTCAGCCAACAATACCAGCTCCAGAATATGAAAAATTTGGGTTCCCAACGCCTGAAACGTGCCCAGATCCGACAAATTTGTCGCCCTTGCAGAGAGAAATATTTGAGCAACTGCTAAAACTAGAAATGGAGAAATTAGATCCAAAGGGTAATCATCAGGACAAAATAACCTTTTTGAGCAAATTTCCGTCAGAAAAATCGGCCCTTAACGATAAGCAAAAAGCTGTATTAGGCGAATTACTAGTTGAATTCAGTGATATCTTTGCAAAACATAGATTTGACGTCGGATATAACAGATTTGAAAATAAAGTTAACTCCAGAAAGAAGCATACCAATTTATGAACAAGGACTTCCAACGCCTGTCCATCTAAGAAATGAGCTACAAGTAGAACTAGCACTAAAGCATTACTACGGATTAATAACAACTGTCCCAATCAAGATATAGTAGTCCCCTTTTTGCACAACGAAAGAACTCAGGAAGACTTAGACTATTAATTGACTTGAGAAAAGTAAACCATTTGTTGAAAAACGATTACGTGAATACGAATTTCCCGATTTCAAACATGAGTGACGCAATAAGCTACTTTGCCGGGAAAAAGTTGTTTACGAAACTTGACTGTTCTCAAGCATATCACTGCGTGCAAATGGCAGACGATGTATCAGTGCAACTGCTAGCATTTAACTTTGCTTCGAGATCTTATGCTTATAAATGTCTTGCACAAGGATTGAATAAGTCAATAACAGGATTTAGTTCCTTTATTAGACGTTACTTGGACCCATGCTTAGCTTCAGGAAATTGTACCCAGTTTATGGATGATATCGGAAATGCAGTAACAAATTTTGAACAATTGGTACCCTCTTAGCGAGAAATATTTATCTGTATACGTCAATCCGGACTGAAACTGTCGCCCGAAAAGTGTGAAATAGCAACAGATACAATGAAGTTCCTCTGAAATAACATCAGTGCAGAAGGAATATCACCAGAAAAAGCAAAAATAACGAAATTTCTTGATAAATTCAAAATGCCAAAAACGACAAAACAAGTAAAGCGTTTAATCGGCTTCACTCAATTCTTCCGTAATTACATACCTAATCCAGGTGAGAAACTAATGTCATTTTACAAGCTCCTGAAGAAGGATGCAGTGATAGAAACTACTGAAGAACATGTAAAAGCATTAGAAGTAATAAAGAAGGATCTAATGGAAGCAACGAATGTAACATTGCGATTGCCAAAACCAGGCCTACAGTATGTAATTCTTTGTGACGCTAGTTTCCACGGTGCAGGTTTTGTACTAATGGTGGAAGACTACGTAAATGAAACAGGAAAGAAAGAAAAGAAAACATACGCTCCCGTATCGTTTGGATCGCATTTGTTTAATGCAACGCAATTAAAGTTTTCAATTTACTACAAAGAGTTCCTAGCCTTGTACTATGCACTGGATTACTTTTCGCACTACATTTGGGGATCAAGTAAACAAGTAAATATACTCACTGACAACAAAAGCCTCACACAATTTCAGTCAAAAGTAATACCGCCATAACTTTGGAATTGTTTAGACCGAATACTCGCCTTTAATACAGTAATTGCCCACATTCCTGGACGCGCTAATTACGCTGCAGATTACCTCTCCCGAATGGAGAATGACAAAACAGCAACAATGTCTTTAAAATTAGCAGATAGAATTCCAGTTAAAGAAATAGAAATTGATACAGAAGCACAAAATCCTGATATTGAACTGAATGTATTACTTGATACTGAAAACTTTAGTGATGAAATTAATAGTGACGAACTTGATGTACTTAAAAAACTCGGCTTCTATGATGAATACAAAAAACGACAAACTAATTTTCCCATTACAGAAATTCAAGGGCTATTTAAACTTAAAAGAAAGCAAGAAATAAATTCAATTGAGTACCCAAATCCATTAGATGAATTCCCAGACCTTACAGACAACTTAATTAGTCTCAATTTAGCAGAAGAGCAGCAAAAAGATGCAGACATTAGAACAGCAATAAGCTGGATTCAACAAAACAATCAACAACTAGTCTTAAAGTATGCTTCAACCAATTTAAAAAGGTATTACAAACATTTAAACAGATTAATTCTTGAAGGGAATGTCTTATACCGGAATTTTTATGATGATACTGGAAAAGTACTTCATAAACAATTCTGTGTACCTAAGCATTTGTGGAAGGAGACTATATATAGGCTCCATAATTCACAAACAGCAGATCATTTAGGCATCAAAGCAACAATTCAGGAATTTAGAAAGCAATTCTATTACCCAGGTTTCACCGAACATTTCATTAGTTTCATCAAAAATTGCCTCACTTGTCTCCAATTAAACAGAGTTCCAAAAAACCACATCACACCAAAGCTGCAACCAGTCAGTTCACTACAATCATATCCGGGAGATAGTTTGAGTGGAATAGATGTCTTCACAAATTATCTATTTGCAGTTCCATTAACGAATGGATATGCTGACACAGTAGCCCGAGTACTAGTAAAGGTGTTCTTCCAACACAGCTACATTCCTCAAATAATACTTAGTGACTTAGGAACAAATTTTACTTCAGAATTAATGTCAGAGTTAGCAAGTTTATTAGGAAGTAAAGTTGAAACATGCCTCACTAAAGCACCCTCAAACTATTGGAGCAGTAGAACGATCTCATGGACCATTAAAAAGAATATTGAAGCTCAATACTGAGGAACAATGGAAAGATTGGCACAAATATGTTCCTCTGGCAACATTCATTCATAATACTTCCTATCACTCAGCGACAAACTGTTGTCCTTCAACCTTATTCCATGGCAGAGAACCTATAAAGCCTCTTGACATTAGGTTCTCCAGAAAAGTAATGGATGCAGTAGCAGTAAATTCGGATTTTGTAAATGAACTGCAAGATGCCATGATGCAAAAGTTTGGGGAAAACAAAGAAAAACTGACGACTGCATACTTGAAGTACAAAAAGTATTATGATCAAAAGGCCTCAGCAAAACCGATTCCGGAGAAATCATTCTGTTTACTTTTGAATCCTAAGCTACTAGAGCAATCAACTGTAATAGCTTCTCAAGTTCAGAAATGGCTACCGCTGTATAAAGTGGAAAAAGTCCTTACTGACTCTAATTACATCATTCGAAAAGAAAATACGAATTACAAACAATGTGTTCATCGCATCCGATTGAACCCAATTAAACCAAGTGAAACTCCTGAAGAACTCGAAGTCGTTAAGCCTGTAAACTTTCAACCTGATCCATCGAGAAGACAACACATGGAACCGGAACTATTTGATAAACATATCCCGGAACTGATAAACGAACAAGAAAAGGAGATAAAACAATCCACAAAAGTGAAACAAGACCCAGTCAGAGTGACCATAAATGTTCCCCTAGGTGGACCATTAGCAGGACCAGCAGCAGCAGCACCTCCAGCAGTACCACTGGCCCCATCAAGGGTAGTAGCACCAGCAGTTAGACCACGAACAGACCCAGTACATCTTCCGGTGTTTGATTCTTCAAGTTCAGACGAAGCAATTCCTAATTTATTTGAAGAAAATAGTAGTTCAGACGAAAACCTAGCTGACCTGAACCTAGATGCAGAACAAAAAATAGCTAGAATACAGGTTGATCAGTTAATTACTGACGAAATCAGACAGCAAGAACCAGAAGTTCGTGTTCCTCTAGTATCATCCTCATCAGATGATGAAATGTTCTTACCAGCTCAACAACCTCAGCCATCAATAGTACCATTAGATATTGAATCGACTCCAGAAACACGCGAAGAACAATTTGCGTTAACTGACAGAAAATTAAGAGCTCGACCTTATCACCCTAAACGACAACCAGAGAAAAGTGCCTTCAAATCACCTGATTATCAACAGAAGAAAAATGTACAAGGATTCAAAATAACTAGAAAAATTTGGTTACACGATGAAGATAGAACAAACCCTTACATCACCAACCAAGTTATAATATCAGGCAGTCCTAGACCGAAAAATGCACGTGCTAGACTAGAACAAGAAGAAAAACGTGAAGCAATAAAAGCATCAGCACAAGCATCAAAACAGTCAAATACACCAAGTAGAGAGAGACAAAATTAGATCAAGTTAGAGCTAGTATAGCAAAATATTCAGGGAAAAAGCCCAGCAGTTCAGCAAACAGACCAGTAACCAGATCTCAAACAAAAAAATTCTTCAGGCTCTTCAAATCAAAACTCTTCAAATCATTTTAGCCAAGAAATAAATGTAACAAATCTAAGTTCACCAACGGATATCTTATACTCTCCTTACTCTTTTGCACACTGTATATTAGCAGACCTTGCAATGGCAAGGGGATTAGCCCGACAAGTCAAAAGCGGGTACCCAGCAGCCCCAAGTGCAATTAGACTCAGATATCCACCAGATATTGGCTCAGTTTTAATCTACTTTGACCCCATTTCCGAACGTTATATCTTCAGTTTAGTCACCAAATTCAGATACTACCACAAACCCACATACGAATCTGTATTAGCAAGTCTTTATGAACTGAGAGAAATAGTAATAGATGCAGGAATTTCACACTTAAGTCTTCCAAAACTCGCCAGTGGCTATGAGAAATTAGACTTTAACATCATTTTTGAGCTTATATGTCAAATCTTCGACCCATAACCATCAATATCCATTAGCATGTACAGACCCAGTACAGTCTAGCAGTACTCTCCATTTGCCCCAAAAGCCCAACAAGCCTGAGCAACTTAGCCCAAAAGTCCAAAAATCGCCCAAAATTGGAAAAATTTCGACCTTAAACCCCAGTTATTTTGAGATATCTCAAGAACTATTTGTCTGAACTTGGATTAACCTATTGTTCTGAAAAGCCCTCATCCAGTAGAAGCAATCCCAGCTATAATTGACCCCATTTAGCCCATACTAAGTACCAAAAACTTAGTCTAAAATTGACCCTTCCGAAAATCCTACGTTCACCTCAGAAAAACAGTCATAAAATTGTGAAAAAAGCCCCCATCATTCCACACTTTTGAGCTGCAGCATTTTTCAAGCCGAGGAACCGACATGCAAATTTTGAAGCGATTTGGAGAGCTTTAAAAATCGAGTGACGCTGGAGCCCCCGATTTTTGGCACTTTTCGAATCCGCTCACATTCAATCATAACTCCTACAAAAAACCTCCAATTGACCCATTTTATAGCCCTAAACCATCCTACTGCTCACGCTTTTTTCCTTGTGCCCAAAAATCCCGTCAAAAATCAATAAAAGTTGAGTTATGACAAAAATGCCGAACCCTACCAAAATGCGTTAAAATTGATAAAAATGTAGTGTAAATTATATCCCAAAAATATGCCAAAAACTGTCCCAAATGCCTCCAGCAGCTACTCCCAGCTTCCACCTACATGGTACAACCTCAAACAACCATTAAAACCCAATATTTCCAAGTATGTTGAAAAAATGACGAAAAAACGAAAATTGCACTTCTGCTTCAATCCACCGCTTCAAAAATGTTGTCATTTTATTTCCTACCTGACCCGATAAAAGCCACCTATACCCCCTACAACCCTGGTGCATCCCCCCACTAGCCTTGTAGTACCATAAAAACTAGTCCCAGCTCATCACAGAATCAACCATGAAGACAAACCCAAATAAGCTCTGAAATTGCCACAATTTTGTCAGAAAAAATTCAGTTATTTCCAACTAGAGTCAAAATTATTAACTTCTGACAGCAATTAACCATACCATCGGCACTCCCACGTCTATAGCTCTCAGAATATGCACTCCCAGCCCCCTAGTGCCAATACAAGCTGAGAAAAGACTACCAAAGTAGCGAAAATAACAAAAAATCGAGTGTAATTTCTGAAAAAAGTGATCAAAAATGCATTCAGTCAGCACTACTCATAAGCAGTCCAACCATAGCAATATCAGCCACTTTGAACAACTTTTTCATAGCCTCATAGCCAATAACCTATCCCCTATCTGAGCCTTTTCAAAAAACCCAGGTTCACTGCAGCAAAAACGTTATAACTCATAAAAATAGTTCAAACCACCCAAATTTTTGCGCTGCGGGGTTTTTTGAGCCGATAAAGCGATTCACCAATTTTGAGCTCAATTGAAGCATTTTAAAAATTGAGTGACGCTGGGGCCCTCAATTTTGGACTTTTTGAAAATTTACGAACAAGTTCATAAAATCCGAAATATTGATCGAAAACCTGATATTATTAGCTTAAAACATCCGTATGCTCAAGCTCTACACGCTCATATCAAAATTATTGAAAATTGTTAAGTAAAATGTTGCAATAATAGCAAAAAACTGAAGCCTACCAAAATCTTCTCAAATTCGTCAAAATAGAGCCAGATTTAGACCAGAAAAATAGTACCAAATAGCCGACTTATAAGCCCATATCCAATATTCAGTCTCTCTATTAGTTGTCCAAGCCCAATAAACCCATACAATTGCACAGAAATTCATAAATGTTGAAAAAAGTGAAAAAATCGAAAACTGCACATATTTGATCAAATTTAGCCCAAAATTATAAAGTGAAAAACTCCACATAATAAAATCAAATCAAGCACCAAACTGCACCAATAGCTGCCACCAACATAGTATTCACTATTATGACCCACAATTACTGTCAAAAATCAAATATCTTCAATCTATGTCAACTTATTCACCAAACATGATGCTTCACAAGTAAAAATCCAGCAAATTTCACAGAAAGACCGGCACAAAACACAAGTTAACCAACTTCAAAGCTACCAAAATGCTACCTCTGATAGCCACAAATATCAGTACTAACAGTAAGCACCTGATTTAGGCCACTAGAGAATCACCAGACGGACACATGTCTCGAAGGATCTGAACTAAAGGAAAAATCATGTCTGAAAATTAGCATTTTGGACGTAAAAATCAATGTTCTGACCCAATAAATAGCTTCAAACCCCATAATTCAGTAATATACATTAGTACCAAGCATAGACAGTACCATTTTAACTATTCAATACTGATAATGTATGAACAGTGATGACTTATTCAGCCCGAAATTTCATGATTCCAAAATAGCCAGGTTCAGATTACGAAAATAGTCATAACTTTGCGAAAAATGCTCAAATTGCACCAAATTTTTGCGCTGCAGCGTTTTTTGAGCCAGAGAAGCGACCTGCCAATTTTGAGCCCGATTGGAGCAATTTAAAAATTGAGTGACGCTGGAGCCCTCAAATTTTCGCATTTTTCGTTTTCTCAAACATGAATACAAAAGATGACCAAAAAGTGCCCAAGAAGCTGAATTTATAGCATAGTTGTTCCCCACTGATGTCTAACGAGTGGGCCAAGCCAAAAAATTTGCCCAAAGTTCAATAAAAATTGAAAAATTCACATATATGCAACACCAGTCTTGATGTGGAAAAATGACATAAATTACGAAAATACATGTTAAAATTAGTACCAAATACTCTTCATCGACAATGCACCTCTTTGCCGTGCATCTTCTTCACGAAACATGGCACATATTCACGACTGGCTCTAAATAACCAGCAAAAACCACTTCACAATTAATAATATACACAACAAACTAAAGAAAAAAGCATAAAAATATACATAATTATTATACACATATGCAATTACCTCTCAACAGCGGCCTCAATCCACCCATCGAGCGTGGAAAGAAGAACCCAGCAGCTTTCAGGCGATCGACTTGTGATCTCACTCGAGTAATGTGCTTTGCAGAAGCACTGAACCCGACATGAAGCGAAGCCAATTCCTGAGACACCATCTGCTGAGTTGGAATTTCCTTCTCCTGAACTTGCATTTCGCTGCCTACCTTCACTTCCACCTTGTACATCAAAATTTCTCGATTCACGACCAATCCAGACGTCCCCAAATTCTTTGTTCCCAGTACCATATGTTCTGCTTTGTCCCGATAAGCTCGTCGCTCCTCAGACGTCCGAACAAATGGATACACCCATTCAGATTGAGACAATGACTTGCTTCGCAAGAAAGCCAGAAAATCTTCATACTGTGCAACATCCCTGATTAACAATAACTATCTGAAAATTCAAGAATTGAGTCAAACTAGTTATTAAGCAAGCAAAACGTTGAAGTGTTAAGTCAAAAATGAACGATCACAGGAATGAAAACACACAAACAGCACAAATTATGCAATAAATGCCAAGGTCGTTTAAATAACATGCCACTACGATCACTAATTGTTAATAACACATGCCACAAAACACACAACACCGCTCTGAGCACACAAGTACACCCTTCACTTACATTTACTTATTCACTACGCCTCACTAATTCTTCCTTTTATCCCCTATTTGTCCTCAACCCTCCCCACAAAACAAGTTTGATATAAACTAATTACTATGATATTAGTAGCTCCTTAATAAATATTAATAGCACCAAGTATGTTAGTCAGTATATTAAGGAGAACTAATCCATACTACAACTACCAGTCAGTTAATAAGTTAAAAAAATAAATATAAATAACTAGTTATAGTGTTGTCTCCCCCATCTCAACTCCTCGCTCATCTTCCTGATCTTCAATCTCTTCCCTCTCCCTCCTTCTTCCCGCACATCTTCTTCTCCATCTCCTTCTGCACATCCCAACAATCCCGAACAATATGAATAATAATATGAATACTAATAATAATATTGATTCCCCGTCCCAACCATCTCCATCTTCTATACTATTAACTATTATTGTATTATTATAAATATTGCACTCAGGGTGAACTAAATGAGACCAGTGAACCCAGTTCCTTGATACATACCTGGTCCCGTTGTTGCAGCATCCCAGAGTGATATTATTCGGGCCGACAGTAATATTGAAACACATATTGTGGGCAAAATAATCTGAAAAACTCGGAAAAAACATGTAAACACTGCATAATTCGACCCCCCAACCACTATCCCCATCATCACATGCCCAATAGTCAACCAAATAACCACACTTCAACATGTTTATACACCATATTTTGTAGTAATATCAATAAACACACACACCAACACACATGATCCAAAAGTAAAGCACACCTGAAACAAATATCACATAAATAAGTGCCATATTGAGAAAACTAGAATAAGAAGCCCGAGTACAGTAAATAAATGAGCAAACAAACACCAAAAGGCCAACCAGTTGAACACCCAGAAGAGCCACATCAGCAGAAGATTGTCCTGAAACATAGTTGTTCTTATTGAAACACGAAAATGTTACTTACACTTGTATTGCATCTCGTACTTTTCGGCCCCACTTTTGAGACTCCGATTAACACAGAAGAAGCGTTGGCCCAAGCAATAATCTTTCACAAGGAAGGAAAAATCATAATCACCGAGAAGTTCATCAACGCAGAATTTTTAGTACCGTTTCCTCGTAACAATTTCACGATACGACAACAAGTAGAGACCCTACTTCTTGAACTCTCAAAGAAATGGATAACACAATCAGAGTTCTGCAACCTGACGCACAGTACCACGTACCGAAACCAGACAGACGTCTTCAATGTCAACTGGCTTTACTCAAAGATTTTAAACGAAACAATCGAAGCCGAAATTGAAGTCTTTAAACTACGCAATGAGACCGAAAAACTCCTCACCAGATTCGAAGAGGACCCCCAAAACAGACAGAAAAGAGCCGCCCCGCTTGCTTTAGTAGCCGCTGGAATTGGACTTTTCGGTCCAGGAATAGCAATGAGCAGCGGAGGATGCGCTGGAATCACAGGAATTTTCGTCTCATGCCAACGAACGTCTCAAAACGCATAAAATATCGATCAATTAGCAAACAGTTTTAATAGCCTTAACGACTATGTCATGGAAATCGGCGCACAAACAGATGAGAAATTCTTTCTAGTTGCTGACGAATTTGCAAAGGTTTATAAAGTTCAAAACGAAATGCAAGAAAACCAAAACAGAAACTGGAAACTAGTTGAGGAACAATTCGCAATTGTAGACCACAATCTGAACGCAATAGCAACATGCATGGAAATTCAAGCAACACAACAACAATTGAACTTTAACTTTGACACAGCAGCATCATTACTTCTTACTCTTTATGCAGATATTAAAAGTTATCGAGCAGCCTTATATTCTTTCCGAATTAATGTTATAAATGCTATTCCTACTTTACTCGATAAACGTCTTCCAATCTCCTTAGTACCGCGAAAATCTTTGATAAAGATCCTGGATGCAGTCCATGATAGCCAAAAGAACGCCCCAGATCGTCTAACATTGGCAATACCCATGACTGACAAACTTTCGTACTACGATGCGAAATTAGTACAAGAGATTTCGACAGTTGAAGACGGACTTTTACTGACATTAGCCATTCCCCTAGCCTCTAGCCAGACAGTGTTTGAAGTTTATCGTGCAAATGTAATCCCTATGCCCCAGAAGGACTCTGTAGACGCCTTACAATGGGTGATAGAGGGAGAGTACTTAGCAATCTCAGAAGGACAGATGGAAACTACAGTACTGACGAAAGCTCAGTATGACAACTGTCTTGGATCGCCACGATACATTAAAATTCGAGCTGATTTACAAAGTTGTCAGTATTTTCCAGCGAAGAGAATCAATGTAAAATTACCAGACCCACTAGAACATTTAATTGACTCAGTACCAAACATCAACGAACTTCCGAAGTATGAATCAAGCACTGAAGCAAATCTAGATTTATTGAAGAAAGTTAAAACAGAATTTATCTTTAATCTTGTCTTATATAAATCCTTCAAAGCCTTTAATCTTGTCTTAACCTTCTCTATTTTAATCTTTATCTCAATTTGTCTTAACTTAAACTTTATTTTCTCTTAACTTCCTTAATTGTCTTTACCTTAAATGCTTTCGTTCAAAAACTCTTTTCTAAGAAAACATAAATTGGGTGGCTCCAACAAAAATATGTTTATAACCTCATACTCGTGCAGATTATATTTTTATAGAAAAATAGTAAAAACCCAGTTCTTTCCCTAAAATTTTCATGGAAAATTTTCATTAAGTCCGGTAGTGTCACGCCCCTATTTCGTTCCTCATAGTTACCTGATTATTTTCCTTTAAATATCCATAAATAAGTGCTTTAATCTAGTTCATATTCATTTAGTTTCAAGGCCATATATAGCCTGCATTTCCATCTAGGCCTGTAACCCCTAATTTGTTTATGTTTACAAAAAACAATCGCAGATTGACAGTTTTACTAGTAAACATATCAAGTGCCTAAAAGCCTCAATATTTACTTTTTTGAGTTTCTTGAAGATAAATTCGCATAATTAGTAAATAACTTCATGAGAGATTATGTACTTGGTGAAGTAATTATTCTGATAAAGTAGGTGCTAATACGGAACTTGTATATGTACTTAACAAACATCAAGAGACGTACAAAAGCCGGAAATTGCCCAACTTGTAGATCAGTAAATATTTGCGAAGGACCAATACAACTCAAGGTACAGCCCTGCGGAACTTACGATCACCAGAACACCGGACAACCAGCCTGACAATCAGTTGATTAACATATTTGAAAACTTGATATAACTTGCGAACTTCTTGCTAATAATTATTGATTAATCCTTTGCTGTAATAATTAAAGATTGAACTGGAAATTCTCTTGAAAACTTCTAAGTTTGACAGACTTTGTTAGAGAAGATATTGAGACTAACAAAACTTTAAAATACAAGGCAAACTAGTGGATATATCATGCATCCGAACCGCTCAGTAAAAGGCTGTTACTAGCTAATTTTATTAAAAATATATCCGCTAAAAATCGCACTCTGAAATCAGTGTAACAGTGTACAATCAGTACATTTTCTTTGAATTGAACTTTGGTATAAATTCGCCAGCCCAGTTTTGGTAAACTCTTTCAGCTCTGAAAGAAAGCGATCTAGATCACTCTAAAATTGCAAAAACATGTGAGAAAAGGTTATAAGTAAAATCGATCACATGAAAAATGTCAAAGGACTAAAATTTGACACAAGTCCTTATGATGTACATGTCAAAAACACCGGATGAAGGGTACAGGTTAACAATGGCATGAAAAATCGGCTTACAAGGTATTGCTCTTTACGAGGTATTAGCATAAGCTATTGAAAATAACTCTAAAGAAGTTGTTGAGATGACAATGACAATCAGTGATACAGCGACCATTGTAAAGAGACACTACAAATGGTTTACCCTGAAGAAATCTTGGAGCGTATTGTAGATGTGTGCACCCTTGGGATGAAAGAAGGCACTTCCTGGGGACAGCTCATGGAAGAAGTACAACTCCTGCTCCTGTAAACAATAGAACAATTCTCAACATGAAAGCAAAAACATAGACAGTAAAAATTTAACCTCCTTAATCTGCATTAGGATTGAAACAGGCAAAGAGAAGAAAGTATTTAAAATGCTATTGTTTCTGAGCATTTCTGATTTGAGATCTTTATGCTCAAAGAACTTTCTAAATTAAAGTATCCATCTAGTTGTGCCAAAGCCAATTGCTACATATAACTCTGCCTCAATTACTCGTTGGGCATAGGGATACCATACCGCTATTACCTTCAAACACATAAAAAGCCTAAATAAGTCTTCTAGCCTCCCAAAGGTCTTATTTCAATGAGAGAAACAAAGTACAGTTCCACATGAACAAGTCAGTATGCTAAATCAGTTCTTTCACTCCGTTCTCTCACCAGAAATCAAATTTAGCAAACAATGATTTTTATACTGAGACTCCGGTCATAACAAAAATTGATCAATCGGAACCGAAAATACAAAATATAAATGAGTAATTAGATGTTGAAAACCTCGTGGTCCACAAGGCAGTCCCCGGTCTTCTACCAGAAAACTAGTCAAAAATCGCAAATGTACTACACATCATTCTGAAATTAACAAAAGGCTCCGGAAAATTCCAGAGAGTTGGAAAAATCTCATCTGGTAACCTCCACTCACAAAAAGTGCACAGACGCAAATTTGAAAACTATCAACCCGTTTCTTTTCGGAACATCGACAGTGAAATTTTTGAGAAATGTACACATGAGGACATATACAATCATATTGAGATCTTAACAAGGAGTCAGCGTGGTTTTGTGAAAAGAGAATCAGTTCAAACAAACATGATTTCCTTTCTAAACTGAATACACAAAGATCTTGATGACAAGACAAGACAATGACCATAATTACAAGACAAGACAATGCTCTATATCTTGATCTTTTGAAAGCAGTCGACTTAGTTCCAAATAACCATCAGTAGTATAATGTTACAAGATTTCAAAAGGTACCAAAACAATGCGAAAAAATTTCCAAAAAGTCAAAAAAAATTTGAGAACTCGTGGCACCGAAGTTAGAAGTCAAACCAATAGTTAGAAGTCAAACTCACTATCCAGATTATTTTTGGTTGCAGTAGAAAGGAAGAAGGTCCTGTCATTACTAAAAAAGAGAGAGTTAAAAATTGGGTTTAAGATCGGTTAATGTTCAAAAAACAAAACATAGCCGGCAGATTGCCGAAAAATAGCCGCGATAGACGCTTCAGGCCTTCCATGGATTTGAAGCAACTAAAAAAAGATAGACAGATTGACCACCAGTCCTTTATTAGACCATTAGACTTTTTGGGGTTAGATCCGATCTGTCATTTCTATGAGACACATACGCTCTATAACGAAAAAGCCCTAAGGGAGCTGTCTCAAAAACAATATTCGAAACCAATAAAATCAAGACTCTAATACTCAAGAATTAGGGAAAATACGTTTGGCAATACTTAGATGCACACTATTTATCTTTAACTAGAAAATTGTCATAAAATTTAAAGTTCATTAAGTGATTTCACAAGTCATTTTTTAGGTGAGGTAAGTTCCCAGTCACTCCTCAAAGTCATGAAAAGTCATCAAAGTCATGAAAGTCAGGGTAAGACGAAACAAAAATCTGTTAGACGAAGTAAAATAAACATAGCAGGACAAGTCCTGACGTACAATTCGAAGAATTTTCATTGACTAAACAAAAAACTAGACCTAGAATGGACTATCAGTGAATTGGAAAAACCATTTAGAAAACAAATCCGATCCAAAAACTCGAAACATACCCGGCAGATTGCCCAAAAATAGCCGCCGTTGATTCCAATAAGCATGATTGGGATTGAAAAATTAGAAGGTATTGAAAAAAAAAGATTTTTGTACAAAAACATTTTTTAAGTCCGATTTATTTTGATGGCATTTCGTAGTTGAACATAACGTACTTCTGTTTCTTAGAGAGAGGCTACAGGGGCTACTATCAATACAAATAAGCATTAGAGATAGTAACTAAGAATTATAGGAACGACGTTCAAATAGCGGGCATCTAAAATTGGGCTTTATGGGTTTATCCCGTTTCCGAAGTAAAAAACAAAGCAGGACAAGTCCTGACGTACAATTCAAAGAATTTTCATTGACTAAACAAAAAACTAGACCTAGAACGGACTATCAGTGAATTGGGAAAACCATTTAGAAAAAAATCCGATCCAAAAACTCGAAACATACCCGGCAGATTGCCCAAAAATAGCCGCCCTTGATTCCAATAAGCATGATTGGGATTGAAAAAATAGATGTTGAAAAAAAAGATTTTTGTACAAAAACATTTTTTAAGTCCGATTTATTTTGATGGCATTTCGTAGTTGAACATAACGTACTTCTGTTTCTCAGAGAGAGGCTACAGAGGCTACTATCAATACCAATAAGCATTAGGGATGGTAACTAAGACTTATAGGAACGACGTTCAAATAGCGGGCATCTAAAATTGGGCTTTATGGGTTTATCCCGTTTCTACTTCTGACTTCAATTTTTTATACTGACTCTGTTCATTTTGAATTGCTTTGCTGAGCAACTGATGTTCAAAATCACTTTTAGCAGAATGAGAGAAGAGATACTAGCCTAGAGAAGTCAAAAAGATATCACGCAAAATGTTGAAAAAGCGGCAAAATGAGGTAAAGCGAAACATTTTTTTATTCGACGAAGTAAAAAAAACATAGCAGGACAAGTCCTGACGTACAATTCAAAGAATTTTTATCGACTAAACAAAAAACTAGACCTATAATGGACAATGAGTGAATTGGGAAAACCATTTCTAAAAAAATCAGATGAAAAAAAAACAGAAAATCAATGTCAAAATGCTGCTAGGGAGAAAAAAATACCACTAGTGAGATATGTAATTTTGATTCTAATAGAAAACTAGGTCCAGAATGAGCTGTGAATGGATTGGGAAAACTATTTAGAAAAAAATCGAAAAAACAGTAAAAATCAGTGAAATTGCCGCATGTGAACAAAAAACCACTAGCGAGAAAGCGAATTTTTGTTCAAACACCGATTTCTCACTCTACTTTAAATTTAGAGCAAAAAAAATTCACGCCGCAAAACCACTCGCTTTTTCGCTCCATTTCCTGTTTCGGCGTGACCAAAATCACCACTCCAATTTCACTTCAAAAATCATGAAAATGTGTGAACAGATCTTAAAAAAAAGACAGCGCTCCAATACAAATCAAATTCTTTGAATTGTAAAAAAAAATAGGAGCGCTATAATAGCCGGCTGAGAAGATGAGGGCGGCTATTAAAAACTGTAAAAACCAAAGTGGAATTGCCGCATGTGAACAAAAAACCACTAGCGAGAGACCGAATTTTTGTTCAAACACCGTTTTCTCACTCTACTTTAAAATTAGAGCGAAAAAATTTCACGCCGCAAAACCACTCGCTTTCTCGCTCCATTTCCTGAATCACTACTCCAAACAGATCTTAAAGACAGCGCTCCAATACAATTCAAATTTTTTGAATTGTAAAAAAATAGGAGAGCTATAATAGCCGCCTGGAATTCTGACGCGGCTATTAATAAATAAGAAAACTTGTGAGAAGAAGAGTCGGTTGCCTTCTAGAATAACTAACTGCCTATCTAGAGAACCGAAGGCAGTTTTTATGTGTTCACAATACATGCTCAGATGTGGGGTTCCACAAGGATCCCGACTAAGTCCTTTGTTGTTCTGCTGCTTCATAAATGACCTGTCTAATGTTGAGTTTCGTTATTTGGAAAGTTTCCGCAAAATTCAACATGATCTTTATGCACATGAAAATTGGTTAGCGATGAACAAAAAAAATATGCAATAGATAAAGTCTTCCTTGAAAACCAGGATAAACTCTCAATTTTCAATTAATTGGCCAGTCTCTAGGACATAAAGGTTGTCAACGATCTGTGAGCATGTCCCAGAGTCTTCACATGAGGAAAAATGGATAAAGCAACCAAAATTCTTTATTTGATAAAGGAAAATGTGTCGCAAAAAGTGAAGATATTGACCAAATTAGGCCTTCATAAGTCATTTATATATACTGCCTGTGCTTTTGTACGGTCTAAACTGTATTACTGCTAAAAGGACAGCCGAAACTGCAGGAGAAATTTCAGAGGAAAGTTGTCAAATGGATTGCATGAATCGGTGTGCCGAATATGGATGCCAACTTAAACTTTTGAACATTCTGCATCCTACAATGTTTAATTAACTTAATGACGTACCATTAATTGTGAAAAATCTTAATGAAAACGAGAGTTCTTTAAACTAACGAGAACACGAACAGAAAAAGCGAGAAATGAAATTAGCTTAAAAATACTAAATTGTGAAAGGCGGCAACAACTTTATCAAATTCAAAGACAGTTGGATTGAAAAACATAGCCGGCAGATTGCCGGAATAGCTGCGAAAGAATAGACCTGCGTGCCATATAATAGAGATAGAAACAGATACAGATCTAAATTGAAAAAAATCGACGCCGCTCAAAAAACTAAGTAAAAAACATTCAGCGATAAATTAATAAAGCTTGTTAAAAATCAATCCGCAGAAGCCTCTTATTAGGGACCTTTACTGCACAAATGAGTTCCTTTGACCTTAAACAAATTCAAACTAAACTTAAGTTTTAAAGTGCAAAAGTCATTTTATTGAGTGAGGTAAGTCACGTATGATCAAAATCTAATCACGCAAATAACCCAAAAACTTTTGCTAAATCGAGTAAGAAATGACGTCAAGCGCGCAAATGCCGTTAGTGAGAGGAAGAAGTCATTCAGAAAATTTGAGTTTTTCAGCTTTGCTGTGTGAACAAATGTAAAACGAAAAAAGAGCGTCAGACGACGAAACAAAAAAACATAGCAGGACAAGTCCTGACGTACAATTCAAAGAATTTTCATTGACTAAACAGAAAACTAGACCTAGAACGGACTATTAATGGATTGGGAAAACCATTTAGAAAAAAATCCGACCAAAAAATCGAAAAAAACAGGAAAAATCAAAGTGAAATTGCCGCATGTGAACAAAAAACCACTAGCGAGAAAGCGAATTTTTGTTCAAACGCCGTTTTCTCACTCTACTTTAAATTTAGAGCGAAAAAATTTCACGCCGCGAAACCACTCGCTTTTTCGCTCCACTTCCTGTTTCGGCGTGACCAAAATCACTACTCCAATTTGACTTCAAAAATCATGAAAATGTGTGAACAGACCTTAAAAAAACATAGCTGGCAGATTGCCAGAAAATAGCCGCAATAGATTCGTTGATCGGCAGTCTAAAAAAAACAGTAAAAAAGACAGACCAAAAAAATTCGTCTTTTCATTGAAGGCTGATCTGTTAGATTTTGATTAAAGTTATTGCTGCCTCTACTAGCTGATCTCAAATAACCTTCATTTAGAGTGACACACCCATTTGACCTTATCTCTTTGAATTAAGAAGTAAATAAAAGTCAATTTCAAAGTGAGGAAGTCATTTTTGAGAGTGAGGTAAGTCAAGTGTGACCAAAAATTTAATCACGCGCATGAACAAAAAACTCGCTCCACTAAGAGCGAAAAATGACGTCACACATGCATTTCAGTTGAAATTGCATGAACGAATGAACAAAAAGTGGCTGTGACGTCATATGGTCGTAACAAAAATCATGACGACGAAATAAAAAAACATAGCAGGACAAGTCCTGACGTACAATTCAAAGAATTTTCATTGACTAAACAGAAAACTAGACCTAGAACGGACTATGAATGGATTGGAAAAACCATTTAGAAAAAAAATCCGATCCAAAAAATCGAAAAAACAGTAAAAATCAGAGTGAAATTGCCGCATGTGAACAAAAAACCACTACCGATAAAGCGAATTTTTGTTCAAACACCGTATTCTCACTCTACTTTAAAATTAGAGGGAAAAAATTTCACGCCGCAAAACCACTCGCTTTTTCGCTCCATTTCCTGTTTCGGCGTGACCAAAATCACTACTCCAATTTGACTTCAAAAATCATAAAAATGTGTGAACAGATC
This sequence comes from Convolutriloba macropyga, assembly GCF_964194025.1. Classification (NCBI taxonomy): domain Eukaryota; kingdom Metazoa; phylum Xenacoelomorpha; order Acoela; family Convolutidae; genus Convolutriloba; species Convolutriloba macropyga. The sequence goes on along the minus strand of NC_134478.1, from coordinate 30,054,892 downwards.
TTAAAAAAAAAAGACAGCGCCCCAATACAATTCAAATTCTTTGAATTGTAAAAAACCAAGAGAAGGCCAATAATAGCCCCAGCTATCGCTGTGCGGCTATTAAAAAAAAAGACAGCGCCCCAATACAATTCAAATTCTTTGAATTGTAAAAAACCAAGAGCACCGCAATATAGCTTCGCTCAGCTTACAGCTTCGCAGCTATAACTAGAACAATTGATCTCATGTGGAGTTATTTTGATAAAAAGTTTTCCGAAAGAATCATCTGTACGTGGTAGATACTCTGTAATTGCAAAATTGTAGAAATAATAGGACATTTTAAATGTAACGACTGCGACAAAAGGAAGGCCTTCAGCCTAGGCTGCAAATCGACAACAACAAAAACTATTGATAGAGTTGTAGAGCTTCTATTGTCTTGCCTCCTTTGACCATGGACATATTCAGCAAACAGCTTGAATTTTTGAAAGAACTCTAAATATAATGGACTGAAGTCGGGCGAATTGCTTTCAAACGCCTCATGAGGAGCAGTTGAATTTGTCAGTAGCTAGCTGCGCGGCTTAGGGAGGCTAGCTTTAGCTTGAGGGGACGGGTTGAGCATAAGGGGGGGGGGGGTGTGAGCGCGAGTGTTCGAGGATCCGGGTGCAATGAAGTGGAAAGGGGGTGGTGAAGTGGGAGGAAGGGGTAGAAATAGGGGAGGGGTAGGCATTGGGGGAGGGGTTAAAGCGGGAGGGGTAAAACTCTTAGAACCAGCCTGCATATCATGACTTTATGCCTTAAACTGCTTCGGTGAATCGCGGATTTAGAGACTAATCAAACTTTTAGCGAAAAACCAGCATAATCAGAAACCACGTTTTGGCCAATTATACGTGAAAACTAGCCTAAAGAACAAATAAGATATCAAAACAGCGGCTACAAGCGAAAACCATCAAATACATTCAATGACTCCTTGCTAGAAACCAGACTAGGCCTGTCATTGGTGAGAATGTGACAAGGCAAAAAACGGCCAAAGAGTATGGGCATACTTCCGAAAAGCATATGGTATCTTAATCATAAAAACCAAAAGCTGAGCAGATTAAAAGAAACAAGTAGTTGAAAATTACTTTACAAGCATTTAAAAACAATCAATTTAAAAACATGACCAAAACATAACCGACTAACGTCAAGCAAATTGCTCTCATACAACGAACAAGCGGCTTAGGGAGACTTGTAAAAGCTTAATTGAGAAAAAAAAATCATTTTTTGATACAAAGCGGTATTCGGACCTATTCATCCAGCTACTAAGAAACAGCAGTTACTAAAACAAAATGCTCCAAAAACTAAACTACTAGAACTAAAGAAAGAGACATCTATACTTCTGCAAAATGGAGCTGTTATGCAGAAAAACTCTCAGATTACTCAAATGCTTTGAAAACGCCCAGCTTGAGCGAAAAATTCTCTTGCTAAAGAAATTTTTCCCTAATTTTCCTGTCGCCATCGAAAGAGGCACCATGGACATAAAACCAATCTCTGCTTTCAGTTGAATCTAAAGTTGAGTCTGCAGTTATGTATAAAACAAATCGTTTTCGTGCGAAAGTTCCCGTTTCATTTACATTCCAACAAATTTATTTATGAAAAACATAACCGACTAACGTCGGGCGAATTGCTCTCAAACGACCGGCGAGCGGTTGGCTTCGTCAGTAGCTAGCCACGGGGGGGGGGGGGGGGGTGCACTGGGGGCTGATGGGGGCAACACTGGGTTGGGGAGGGGGGGGGGGGGCAACAGCGCGGTGGGGATGGGGGTCAACGGGGGGGGGGGGGGTTCTCAACCTCTCAGAACCGCCCTTCACACCATAAGTATAAGTATAAGTCTCCAAAACAGTTTGAGCTGAAACAGAGCTGAAAGGCTCTAAGAGCACTTAATGCCCGCTGGGCGCTACCTGTTTATCCCGTTTTTGAGGACGAAAAGTCAAAAGCGTCAGACGAAAAATCGGTCAAGCGAAAAATCGCATAAAAAAAAAGACCAACAGGACTAATATAATTGCTACAAACTTCGTTTGAGAGCAATTAATAAAGACGCACTACCAATATTCCCTTTTAAATCGCGAAGATGCAATATCGCCCTGGTACCGCGTAGCATAACTCAAAAATCTCCGTACATCAGCTCCAGAGAGAGCACTTAGAGAGAGCTACGCAAAGACAATGCCCTCAGGACGGGAGCCAAAAATCACAAAAATTGCTCTTCATACTATGTATTTCTGCGTCTTCGAGCGTTCCTGGGCATATTTGATTATGTTTATTACAGCTCACTAAAGCTCTCAGAGCTGCTATCAATTTAATAAAATCAAGTTTTTATAAACAAATAAACCGACTAACGTCGGATAAATTGCTCTTGAATGACAGATGGGGGTCAATTTAATTTAGATAAGGTGTAGCTTAGAAATGTCGTATGGGTGCAAAAGACAACACTTGGGTTCGCATTCGCACCTCCAGGTTGACAGCCTGACAGCTTAATCATTCAGCTACAATGGCTTTGACGTCGTTTCACTGACAATCGCTTTAAGCAGCAAAGATTGTTTAAGAACGAGAGCAACTTAGTTCACTCAAAAATGAAGAACCTAAGTGTGAAAGGTCGCTCAAGAAGTCAAAGAATATTCTGGAAAAAAACGCTAAAACGCAAAGCATAAATTTTGCTTAAAAACATTTACAGTAACAGCTTCAAAATTCGTTCAAGAGCAATTAAAAACGAAAAACTAGAGAAAAATGGTGCAAAAACTGTGTCGGTTGGAAAAACGATTGCAATTGAGAATCAGTTGACAGAATTGTAGCTAAGAACAAATTACAATAATTACTAAGGTATGGAGAACTATCTAACAGATACCAAAAGGTTTGAGCGAAAAACAAATTTACAGAATACACACTCACCCGGGAAAAATTCTTTGAATTCACGGTTATCTATTACAAACATAAACCGACTAACTTTGGAGGGGGCATTTAATTTAGAGGGGCTGTAGCTTAAAAATGTTTCATGAGTGCCAAAAACCTCCTACCCCATAGGGGTTCGAAAACCAGACCTCCAGGATGCCAGTCCACCATCCTAACCACTAAGCTACAATGCCGTTAATACTTTTCGCTAACAATCACTTTTGATTCATCAACAAACTTTATTTCAAAAGATAGCAACTTCGATTTTTCAAAAATGAATAAATCGAGCATGAAACGTTTCTAAAGAGGTCAAATAATTAATGTCCTAGAACAAAAACGCAAAACGATCAAACGACCAAAATTTGGATCAACTCACAAATTGATCAGAACAGAGTTTTGCATCATAAGTCAGAGACTCTAGTCGTTCATGATAAAGGCCAAAAAGTGAAAAACAAATAGTTAATATGAACACTATTGTCTTCATATTAACTATTTGTTTTTAAGGACAGGTGGGTTAATCAATGGAGATCAATATTAGTCTCACAGCCGTTTAATTCGTAATCTATACAACTTAATAAATCAACGCCTCAGCTACAACTAATCAAGATTAGATAAAACATAAACCGACTAATGTCGGAAGAATTGCTCTCGAACGACAGGCGGGTGGAAAAAGATTTGACCCCGAACCCCTGACCTCCCGATCCATAACCATATGCACTGACCACTGGGCTATCAGTCCTTTGTTGTTGCTATGCTGCAACCGAGTTTATATTAGCAACAAGCTTTACTTCGGAGTGCGAGCAATAGAGAACAATTCAAAAATGAAGAACGAAAGCGTGAAAAAGTCACTTGAGAAGTCAACGAATGTTCTAGAAGAAAAGCGCAAAATGGTCAAGCAAAAAATTTGCATAAAAAGACCAACACGTTTACAATAATTGCTATGCACTTCGTTCAAGAGCAATTAATAAGAACTGTTAGTGAAACTCATTAGTTTGTTCACACAAAACAGAAATAGGAAATTGTTCACACAAAACAAATAGGAAATTTGAACAGGAATATCACGTTTGTGAACGTAACTTGGAGCAATGTAATATTAAATGGGGGGGGGGGGGGGAAGGAATTGCTCACCCTGCCGATTTTCCTGTGATCTCTCTTGGCTGCTTCCTCTATCATGTGCTCATACTCCTGTAACAACTTCTTGTCCGGGAATGAGATGCCATACACTCTCTGCAGTGTCTCCATCTCAGCATTGCCCTCCCAGAATGACGAGGAGCTCTGTTACATTAACACAACTCATGAGAAATATTTAGAATGGGCCATAAGACGGTTTGAATAGTAAAAAAGTAAAATTAAACTTCATTGGTTCAAAATATAAAACATAGCCCACAGACCGACGGAATAGCTATTAAACAGACTTGCATGTCGTAAAATACAGATAAAATAGATACAGATATAAGTTGAAAAAGCTATCGACGCCTCTCAAAAACTATGAGAAAACATTCAACGATAAATTAATCCGGCTTGTTAAAGTCACTCCGCAGAAGCATTTTATATTAGGGAGTTTTACTACACATAGTTCCTTTGACCTTAAACTAATTTAAATTAAACTTAAGTTTTGAAGTGCAAAAGTCAGAGTGAGGTAAGTCACGTATGATCCAAATCTAATCACGCAAATGGCCTAAAAAATTTACCGAAAGAGTGAGAAATGACGTCAAGCGCAAATTCCGTTAGAAGGAGGAACAAAATAAGAAAATTTGAAATTTTCAGCTTTGCCGTGTGAACAAATGTAAAAACGAAAAAGTGTCCGATCAGGAAAAAAACATAGCAGGAAAAGTCCTGGACAACAATTCAAAGAATTTTCATTGACTGAACAAAATACTAGACCTATAATGGAGTATGACTGCATTAGAAAAAACCATTTACAAAAACATTTGATCAAAAAAAAATTGGAAAAACAGTAAAAATCAAGTGAAAATGCTGCATGTTAACACAAAAACACTAGCGAGAAAGCGAAATTTTTTTCAAGAACATTTTGTCACTCTTTTGATCTTTAAAAATCGAGCAAAAAACTTAACGTAGCAAAACCACCCGTTTTTCGCTCCACTTCCTGTTTCGGCGTGACCAAAATCATCACTTCAATTTGACTTCAAATTCAGGAAAATGTGTGAACAGATCTTTAAAAAAAGACAGCGCCTAAATACAATCCAAATTCTTTTAATTATAAAAATAGCTGACGGACAAGTCCTGACCTACAATTCAAACAATTTTCATTGACTAAACAAAAATGACCTCGAAAATGCTATGAATTAATTGTCAGAACACATTACTTTACTTCAAAATAAACCAAAAAACGTCCCAACACCAATTGCTTATCCAACGTCCCAACACCAAAACAAATCCAAAAGAATTTTGAGAACGAATCGAAGTAGAATATTGACCACTCAAACTGACATAATGAACCACCTAATCATTTATAATAATCTTGAAACAATAACAGGAAAAATAACAATGGAAAAGTAGGTCACAAAAACCGAAAGAATCTGATAACTTCTTTACAACAACGACTCCAAAACAGCTATTAGCAAAATACCTTGTGAAACGGTAACATAACATTCATAAAACTATTACCAAATGACAGAAAAAGCAACAAAAATATTTCATGACGAGAAGGAAGAGGAAATGACGCTAAGGACAAAATTCCCAATTTTAGAACAAAATTATCATTAAAAAAAATACTACTTCCCAAACAAAATTTTGCAAAAAACTTTTTCAAGCATTCATACACCCAAACCTGCCAGATATTAATTAAACAACAAAAAAAAATACGAAGAACAAACAATCTTAATAAACGAAGAAATCTGTAGTTTATTTTAGTTTATTCGCTGGCACCTTTTACGGACAAAATCGCTCGCTCAGCACAATTTTTCACACTTAGTTCTTTCGCTCTCTATGCAAACCCGTTATGAACAAAAACACCACTCTCTCTTCTCTTCGCTCTCCAGTTTTGCTCAACAACAAAAGAAAATCACAATTTTGCACGTGCATCATTGACTTTTACATCCTGTTTCAAAACTGAACCGAAAAAACATAGCCAAAAGACTCCAGAACCGACTTGAAGTTGAGATCCACTTAGACCCCAACCTCTTAACAAATCATCCTCATACTTAATTACACTAAAATTTGTAACAAACACGGAGCAAAAATAACAAGTGAAAATCTGAATCTTATTGCAAAAAATTGGTAAAAAATCTGGAACAGTTCCTGCACAAGTCTCCTCCGAAACAACTATTGGCAAACTAACGTGCACAAGACTAGGAAAACAGATTAAAACTCGATTAAAATTACTCCATTTTCTTTAATGAAAACAACTAAAAAAATCAATCAAATCGAAATATCGTCGAAGCTATTATAACAACTTATCTCAAACAAAAATTCCACAAACAGATAGAAAACTGAAATAGACAGCAAAAACTGCTCAAAAACCGCTTAACAGGACAAAATAGCAAAAAAGGCTCAAATTTGCCATTTAAATTCTAAATTTTTCTTCAGTTGGTTAAAAATGCTTCCAAATGTACTCTTACTAGCTAGAATATTTGAGACGAATAGCTTGAAAGAGTTAAAGTTAAAGACTAAGAAACCTTTGTCAGCAGCTACGATATAGAGGCCTGCCTTAGCTTAATTGAAGGGGAGTGAGGTTTGCGCGGCGCAGGGGGCAGGGATGGGGGGTAGATGGAGTGGGGGGGGGGGTGAAGTTGAAACACATCATTTCGAAAAAAATGAACGATAATCATTTGAGAAAAAGAACCTGCAATAAAAACGTTTTTCACTCAAATATCGACTACCAACAGATAGAAAAAAACATAACCAAGTAACGTCGGAGGCTGATGGGGACAATAGTTGGGTGGGGGACAACAGTGGCGGGGGGGGCTCTTCAACCTCTAAGAACCGCCCTTCACAACATAAGTATAAGTCTCCAAAACAGTTTCTGTGAATCGCATACCTGGAGATTAGGGACCTGAAAGGCTCTAAGAGCACTTAATGCCGGCTGGGCGCTACCTGCTTATCCCATTTTGAGGATGAAACGTCAAATGGGTCAGACAAAAAATCGGTCAAAAGAAAAATTGCATTAAAAAGACCAACACGCAACAAACGTCGTTTGAGACTAATTAAAAAAGAAGCGCCAAAATAATAGCAGTTGAGAGGATGACGGCTGAAAAAGCTCATTTGAACTTCAAAACTCCCCCAAATGCTGTAACAAGCTGACGAAAAAAAACAAAGCTGCTAAGGACAAAGGGTCAGACGAAAAATCGGTCAAGCAAAAAATCGCATGAAAAAGACCGAAAGGACTACTATAATTCCTAAAAACTTCGTTTGAGAGCAGTTAACAAACAGTACATCTCGAGATAGGACAAAAACCGAAAAGACTTGAAGAACCAAATCCAATAATTTATAAAATTCTGCAGAACATTGCAAAGTCTCATTATTTATTTTCTCTCAGCAAACCTTAAGAAAGAGTTCCTGTTTAATCATTGAGCATCCAGTCGACATCCAAAGACACTGATAACACCTAAATAATGAAAAAAATTGCAGTACTAGTTCATTACTTTCTTGAAAGTCTGGCCAATGAAAACTTTTGATTTTTTTATTTCGAAACAAAACCGCTAGGACAACAACTCTTTAACAAGTTAACCCAAAACCTACCGAAAGCCAGCAAAACAGAAAAATTAAGCAAAAAACTTCAAAAGATAAGCAAAAAATTGACTGAATTTTTCTGAACTTAAATTGAAATCAAATAACTTCAAATGGTCACTAAAACCATTTAAAAAGCCCGCCCTCAATCAGAAAACATAGCCGGCAGATTGCCGGAATAGCTGCGAAAGAATAGACCTGCGTGCCATATAATAGAGATAGAAACAGATACAGATCTAAATTGAAAAAAAATTGACGCCGCTCAAAAAACTAGGCTAAAAAACATTCAGCGATAAATTAGTAAAGCTTGTTAAAATTCATTCCACAGAAGCCTCTTATTAGGGACCTTTACTGCACATAGGAGTTCCTTTGACCTTAAACAAATTCAAATTAAACTTATGTTTTAAAGTGCAAAAGTCATTTTATTGAGTGAGTAAGTCACGTATGATCAAAATCTAATCACGCAAATAACCTAAAAACTTTCGCTAAAGCGAGTGAGAAATGACGTCACGCGCGCAAATGCCGTTAGTGAGAGGAAGAAGTCATTCAGAAAATTTGACTTTTTCAGCTTTGCTGTGTGAGCAAATGTAAAACGAAAAAAGAGCGTCAGACGACGAAACAAAAAACATAGCCGGAAGAATTCCGGAAACGACTCGAAGAGTCATCTTCAAGAGAGAATTACCTTTCAAATCAACTGTCTTCTAATAAAGTGACTACTAACAACAGAAAAAATTCCGTCAAGAAAATGAAGATAGCACAAAAAACCAACTAAACTGAAAATTTTATTCCTGTATATAAAACAATCCAATTGTTTCTACGCAATTGAAAACATCAAAGTACGTGAGCAGCAAAAATCAAGCCACGTTAGGCTACCAAAATGTTAATTTATAAGAAAAAGTTGAATACTGCAAGAAATGGCCGAAAGTTGTTACAGAAATTTATAAATTTCCGTAAACTCTCAATCGAAACAATTTTACAATTTAAAACAGAAATCAATTGGTAACTGAATAAACTTTGTCGCTTTAACTGTAAACAATAGTTGTCGCTTTAAAACACAATGAACGCAATAAAACTAAACAATGAACAAAAAATTAATCAAATCGAAATTAATAATGAAAAAGAATAAAGACAGAACAATATTCAGACGCAAAAATTCGTATTTTTTTTAACCAAAACCAAGCCCTAAGAAAATTCGCGAAAACGAGTTGCTCAAAAATTGTAAAAGTGAAGGTAGCAAAACCTCAGTACCATATGTTAAATAAAATCAGTTGGAAAAAAACTTCAAAAGAGTGACAAAAAATATTAGTTCAAATTAAACAAAAAATTTGAAGGAAAATTACAAAAAATATTAGTTCAAATCAATTATTTTCAAATTAATAAAAGCAGCCAGGGCAAATAAAACTATTATTTATAGGAAAATCGTAGAAATAAACATGCTAGAATAGGGAGAATACAGATTATGTAACAGATGGAAAAAAATAATTCGCAATTTCTGAAAAATCAAAAGAAAATCGGAAGATCTAATTAAAATTCAAAATGAAAACATGGTTTTGTTTGTTAATAAGCAATCGAGGTTTAACAACATTACATAACCATCCTCCTGTCTCAGTAAGAAGTGAAAAGAGCGCAATTGCGAAACAGTAGAACAATTTGCAAAAAAAAATGTTCAAATTATGGGATAAAAATTTTCACTGTATTTTAAAGAGTTGTTGCCAAAAACAACTAAATTAGCAACAAAACGAAACCAAAACCAACGATGGTGCACCAAAAGACTTAATGGTAAATAAACTCAAAATACAAACAAAAACTTGAAAACTGACAAAAACCGCCAAAATTGGATTAGTATGTGTACAATTGTATAAAACAAAAACACCTCACGTCAAAAAGCGGCACCCAATTCAGGAATTATCAAAAAGAGGTTGACATATGTACTAATTTGGTAAAATAAAAACCGCTTAAAAAGCTAAAAATGAAGCAATTAACGAAAAAAACCAAAAATGGGGGAAAAAATTGAGAAAAATGGGTCAATTTTCCACTTGAAACGCATTATCAAGCTCTCAAAAACATTGTGGCATTGATTTCAGATGATTGCATTTTTATGCGGTATCGAACAAAATTTACTTCTACAAAAAACCAAGTTACAATTTCAAAAAGTAGGCCAAATGGAAGAAAAATACGGCTAAAAACTGTCATCTACATGCGTCAATCTCTCAAAAACTCTTTTCAAAATCAAAAAGTCATTCACTGAACGCAGGGCATGAACAAAAAATCGCTCAGAAAAAATTAGTTCACATGGCAATTTTACTCGCTTTCACTATTAGGTCAAAACGCCGCCTGAACAAATAGTACTTCCTGTAAAAAAAAAAAGACCGAGAGAAAACCAATACTCCTCTTCGAGTCGTAAAAACCAAGAGCACCGCAATATAGCTACGTTCAGCTTACAGCTTCGCAGCTATAAAAACACCAAAGACAGTAAATGAAAAAACAACCGCTAAAAAGTGAAACCGCGAAATCACATTAACAGCTCAACATTTCATCAAAAAGTCCAGAAAATCTACGAGACGGTCAAAAAAGCTCTGAAATGTACCGTACTGGTTAACATTGTTTGAAAAAAACCACTTTACCAGAAAGAATTCCGTAGAAACTCAAAACCTGCTTCGAAAAAGTGGCACGTGATCAAAAGTTCATTCGATCAAAAGATCAAAAGATCAAAAGTTCATTCGCTCAGCAAAAATTTTTTACACTTAATTTTACGCTTACTTTACATCGCGGTACATTTAGAGTTAGAATCAAAGTGCTGCTTCTGTTCAAGGTATGGGGCACGTGTCAAGGTATTCAGTGATTCTTCGAGCTGCAACATCTATGTTTTGGTCATGTGAGTAGATGGTGATGTCATCCACATAGATCAATAATTTTACTTTATCCAAGGGCTGTGGTATATCTTGCATTGCTGACAATACACTGCCTTGGGGAACACCCGCTTTAAGGTTGGTTGCACTAGAGGGCTGAGTCGATAGCTACTCTCTCGTTCCTTCATCTGTGATAGTTAACGAGCCAAAGTTTCAACTGTACATATGTTGTTTCAATTGAACACTGAACGGAGCAAACGATCCGATCGGGTCGAATAGTAGAGATACCAGAGACAGATCTTCCTCTGGGTTATAGGTGCTTCAACTTCCTTGTTGGTACCTCTGCAAACATGAAGACTGTCATCAGTAATAGTCCATTATGGTCCTAGCTTTGAAGATCGCTCTGTATTAGGTTCCACTTCGTGTTGCTGATTGACTCCAAGTCTTCTGGGATTGCTTTGTTTAAGTAGCGGCATCGTTGATGCTTATCCACTTCTTCAGTTCAAATCTATGTTGTGAGAGAAGAGGTTATAGTTGACTGAATACTTCGCTTGCTTCTTCAGGAGTTTATACTGATTTGCTGAAAGCCTCCATGTAGAAGTTGTTCTGTATTGCCTTTGCTACTGTTTCATACATTTTTTCATTATCGAGACGCACTCGCTTGATAACATAATTCCCGCAAGTTGCAGTACTCTTAGCTCCAAATACATGATGGTGATATACGTATATTTTAAAAGGTTCGTTAAAAAGGTTCGTTAAATAATCAAAATCTGAATATTGTCCCAATCAACCCATGTAGATCGGGTCCTGCTAGTAGCTTGTCCTTTAGGCATGCTTCTTTGTACTTTGATGCAGCATTGCAAACATGTGTTACTTTGGCAGGCTTTTTCGGATTCAGCGCTGGATGATGTGGCAAATAGCATTAGTTCCTGAAGGCGCCACTCACTTCGGACTCGTCCAACATCTTTAAGGAACCCTTTTATACATCTGCATCTATCGACTGTTGACACAAACTTTTCAGGTTTAGGTCCCTTTGGAATCTTTGCTCCGATAGTGTCAAGGTATTCAGTGATTCTTCGAGCTGCAACATCTATGTTTTGGTCATGTGAGTAGATGGTGATGTCATCCACATAGATCAATAATTTTACTTTATCCAAGGGCTGTGGTATATCTTGCATTGCTGACAACACACTGCCTTGGGGAACCCCGCTTTAAGGTTGCTTGCACTAGAGGGCTGAGTCGATAGCTACTCTCTTGTTCCTTCATCTGTGATAGTTAACGAGCCAAATTTTCAACTGTACATATGTTGTTTCAATTGAGCACTGAACGGAGCAAACGATCCGATCGGGTCGAAAAGTAGAGATACCAGAGACAGATCTTCCTCTGGGTTATAGGTGCTTCAACTTCCTTGTTGGTACCTCTGCAAACATGAAGACTGTCATCAGTAATAGTCCATTATGGTCCTAGCTTTGAAGATAGCTCTGTATTAGGTTCCACTTCGTGTTGCTGATTGACTCCAAGTCTTCTGGGATTGCTTTGTTTAAGTAGCGGCATCGTTGATGCTTATCCACTTCTTCAGTTCAAATCTATGTTGTGAGAGAAGAGGTTATAGTTGACTGAATACTTCGCTTGCTTCTTCAGGAGTTTATACTGATTTGCTGAAAGCCTCCATGTAGAAGTTGTTCTGTATTGCCTTTGCTACTGTCGCATACATTTTTTCATTATCGAGACGCACTCGCTTGATAACATAACTCCCGCAAGTTGCAGTACTCTTAGCTCCAAATGCATGATGATGATATACGTATATTTTAAAAGGTTCGTTAAAAAGGTTCGTTAAATAATCAAAATCTGAATATTGTCCCAATCAACCCATGTAGATCGGGTCCTGCTAGTAGCTTGTCCTTTAGGCATGCTTCTTTGTACTTTGAGGCAGCATTGCAAACATGTGTTACTTTGGCAGACTTTTTCGGATTCAGCGCTGGATGATGTGGCAAATAGCATTAGTTCCTGAAGGCGCCACTCACTTCGGACTCGTCCAACATCTTTAAGGAACCCTTTTATACATCTGCATCTATCGACTGTTGACACAAACTTTTCAGGTTTAGGTCCCTTTGGAATCTTTGCTCCGATAGTGTCAAGGTATTCAGTGATTCTTCGAGCTGCAACATCTATGTTTTGGTCATGTGAGTAGATGGTGATGTCATCCACATAGATCAATAATTTTACTTTATCCAAGGGCTGTGGTATATCTTGCATTGCTGACAACACACTGCCTTGGGGAACACCCGCTTTAAGGTTGCTTGCACTAGAGGGCTGAGTCGATAGCTACTCTCTCGTTCCTTCATCTGTGATAGTTAACGAGCCAAATTTTCAACTGTACATATGTTGTTTCAATTGAGCACTGAACGGAGCAAACGATCCGATCGGGTCAAAAAGTAGAGATACCAGAGACAGATCTTCCTCTGGGTTATAGGTGCTTCAACTTCCTTGTTGGTACCTCTGCAAACATGAAGACTGTCATCAGTAATAGTCCATTATGGTCCTAGCTTTGAAGATAGCTCTGTATTAGGTTCCACTTCGTGTTGCTGATTGACTCCAAGTCTTCTGGGATTGCTTTGTTTAAGTAGCGGCATCGTTGATGCTTATCCACTTCTTCAGTTCAAATCTATGTTGTGAGAGAAGAGGTTATAGTTGACTGAATACTTCGCTTGCTTCTTCAGGAGTTTATACTGATTTGCTGAAAGCCTCCATGTACTACTGTCGGATACATTTTTTCATTATCGAGACGCACTCGCTTGATAACATAATTCCCCCAAGTTGCAGTACTCTTAGCTCCAAATACATGATGGTGATATACGTATATTTTACAAAGTTCGTTAAAAAGGTTCGTTAAATAATCAAAATCTGAATATTGTCCCAATCAACCCATGTAGATCGGGTCCTGCTAGTAGCTTGTCCTTTAGGCATGCTTCTTTGTACTTTGATGCAGCATTGCAAACATGCGTTACTTTGGCAGGCTTTTTCGGATTCAGCGCTGGATGATGTGGCAAATAGCATTAGTTCCTGAAGGCGCCACTCACTTCGGACTCGTCCAACATCTTTAAGGAACCCTTTTATACATCTGCATCTATCGACTGTTGACACAAACTTTTCAGGTTTAGGTCCCTTTGGAATCTTTGCTCCGATAGTTGTCCAGTAGGTTTGACTCTGGTTCACTGCACAACATTCCCACTTCAAACCGCTCGCCTTTAACCTTAGTCGTACTCTTTTAGCATCTTTTGTGCCTGCAGTTCCTTATTTGACTAACTGGCGACGTTGACATTGGAAGCATAGGTTTCTATGTCCTACTAGGTTTGGATACTCTCAGCCACTTTCACATATTCTGTGAAGGCAAAATGACAAACAGTTTGTCTTCTTTTGCCCGTCCGGGTTTCACTGACTACCCATCCCTCCTAGCTCTGTTAGACCGTTGAAAGGTTCGCTTCGTGTTCCTATCTTTAGTAAAAATAAGCTTTGTAGCTTGCAAGCACTTGAACAAGACTGATAACAACTTCCATCAAGTTAAAGCTTTTAGTGGGTAGAACAATCAAGCGATTGCAGCTTTGCTTCAGCTTGTTATTATTGTAGTTTGTTCCCAATGAGATCGACGGATGGCCAAACGCTTCGACTGAATGCACCTTTGAATGTACTCCCTATAATTTCGGATGAACCCTTTCCGTCTTGAGATCCTTCGTTCCGTGTATGTCAGCAATGATCAGCGTAACATAGGTACCTTGGGCTCCTAACTTCTCTTGCACACTTTAATTGATGAATGAAACCGTTAATCCACTATCCAGGAAAACATGTGTTCAGCATGTTGTCACCGCTATGTCTTCACAGGAAGTATCTGAAGAAAACTCGTGACTTCGCTACTCCGGTTGTTGCTGCGCTTACGTTGATTGGGTGGTTTCCCTTGTCCATTTGGTTTTCCGAGTGTAGCAATCGATTTTTTTCTTGGTGCAATCATTGATACCGCACGCATTGACTTGACAATCTTTGATTGCATTTCCTTTGCCTGGACATCCGTAACGTAAGCGTTGCTTCCTCGCCGCTACGTACCGATCATTCACACTCATGTTCCGGAATAGTAGACAATTCTAAATTTCATGAGTGCCATCAGCTACCCGACAGTTATCACTTTGCATTTGCTTCGTTTCTTTCACGTTCGAACTAGCACTGAAGTGCAATGTTTTCGAGAACCCTTTGTCTTTTTTTGCTTCTTTGGTCTTATTCCTTTCGCTGTGCCTTGAAAGCCGAAACCCTTAACGAATGCCATTTACGATAGCCATTTTTCATAATCAGATCAGTGCAGTCTTCATCTTTATCATCAACAAAGAACCACTTCTCTTTCAGAACTCGAGGTAGTTTATCTACTTCCATATACAGTGTCGGGCTTGATTCCAGACCGTCGATCTTGTACTCTGAGCAAATTCAAAGTTTGAAACAAAAAAGATAAATTGATCGGACCTGTTGAGTCGTGAGGTTTCACCTGACGCTCCAGCTGTGCATCAATAATCACATGAGGCCTCCTAAATTTCCTCTAGAATGCTCCATGCAGCAATATAAAACTGTCCACAAAATTCGACTCCGGAGACTGCTGACTTGCTTTGCCCGTCAGTAGAGTCTTCAGATGGCTCAACTTCTCTGAGTCTGGTACCGGATTTCGATCCCATACCGGACCAATCCGGACACTCGAGAGGCTTTCAGTCGAAGTTGTCCAACTTCAGCTGTGGTAGGTTACTGCTACCTGAATAATCGTCGTTGTGCCATAAACCAGCTCTGGGGGAAACTTCCCAGTCTTCAACATTTGATGAACGGTCGCGTGAAATGCGACATCGTGAGAAGTGGTATGTCTACACTTCCGACGTTGCTTCGAAGCCGGCTGTTAATCGATCTGGTGTTAGAAGGTTGTTGATCCTACTGGCGCAATCTGAGACATGTCTCTTTCAGGTCCAGTTGAAGGGTAATTTGTCTCGAGCACCGTTGGGTTGGGAAGAGACATTTTCTGTTGCCGTTCACTTCACTTTGCGCTCTAGCTTGTTCTTCCTCCAGTAGTTGATGCTTGGTTTCCAGTTCCTTCGACTACTTCTACAGCACTAGCTACATCTACAGCTCTAGCTTCCTCCGTGCGAACCGTGCCTATTCTAGTCTCAATTTGGTTTCAAATTCGATATCGAATTTATTGACCAATTCACGCCTTTGCTTTGCTGAAGTTTCCGAAGCATTCTCCGTATTCCGTATCTTAGCCGCTTGCTGTCGATCCGTTCTGTTCTGTTTGAGCTACTGGATTGTCCCTTGGATAGTTGTTGTTACTCTTTTTCGTTCACTGCTGGAATTGCGTTGCTTTACTCTGCGGCTGCGTTGAATTCATTGCTGTTTGCATGCCTTTGCTTATAAAGCCATTGCAAGCCAATGATAGTCCAAATTTGCTTTGCAATCCCTTGATTCAGGTTTTCAACAAAAACTGCAGGGCAGAGTCCCAGCCAGTTTCGACGCTGAAGTTGCTGGTGTATTTCTTCCACTATAAGATGACCAGTCTGTTGGTAGAGGACCTTTAGCTTGCTGGGTTGATCTAAATCTTAATGGTTTGTAGCCAAGACTACGTTTAGTGTTAACTTCTTCCACTAACTGTTGAAACTCCGTCGTGCTTGTGAGCTGTTACCTGAAGCTCTTCTCTGCTGATTGTGACGGGTTGCTGCTCGCTTTTGATGATTGCCTGGTTGCTGTTCGCTTTAGCTTTGCTGATTCGTTTTAAGCAGGGTTTGAACTTCAAATTCTTTATTGAATTGCACTCTTCTATTTGCCTCACTGACTTTCCGCTCTTGATTTGTTTGATTTTCGATAGTTGGTGCCTCCGGGACTCTTTTCATCAGTTTGCCTTCCACTGTCCGGGTCGGCGGACTAAATGTAACAGCTGCTCTCCCAAAATTGGCCAGGAAAGCTTTGTACCGCAAGCGTTCGTTGAAGCGGCTAGAAATCTTTCCGGATATTACGTTTTTGAAGTTCATTTTGAAACTATATATCCACTATTTTCTTACGGTTGCATTACAAACTCAGTTTGACTATTTGGAAATCGTAATTTTTTCAGTATCGATTTGGACTGGGTTTATACAATTACAATACGGGATCTCTTTATGTATACTGATATTTCCGCTTAAACTTAAGTTGCGTTTATTACTTTGTACTCACAAGTCCAAATACCAGA
The DNA here is from genome assembly GCF_964194025.1 of Convolutriloba macropyga. Taxonomy (NCBI): domain Eukaryota; kingdom Metazoa; phylum Xenacoelomorpha; order Acoela; family Convolutidae; genus Convolutriloba; species Convolutriloba macropyga. The sequence continues at coordinate 30,038,212 of NC_134478.1, read as the reverse complement.
AGTCTTTGTGGCAATAGTTGAATTCCGCCTCAACAAAGTAGATACAGGACACATAAACAGGCAATTTAATGATCTAGAATTGTGCTTCAATAAGCACTGTATGTCTATTTAAGACAAAATTATAGTTTCGACTAATTTTTGGAAGTTTTTCAAGCTCTATTTAAAAACTGATCCTCCCGCAGCGAAATTCAACTCTGAACCGTTGAATTGTTGGAGATAAGGACAGCAGAACGTCACTTTTTCCTTTTAAAATTGACGACAGGAATTATTGTTAACCATGACAAATATCCGCCAAATATTCCAAAACAACGCCAACAATTCGGTGTAGAATTGACGTAATAAGTTTTTAAATGTGTATGACAGCATACGTTTAATAAAGAGCCGGATTTGTTTGCTTAATAAAAATTAAAATTCTTAGTTAAGCTCTGCCTTGACACCAATAACTTAGCCGGCAAATTGCCGGAAAATAGCCGCCGTTGATTCCAATAAGCATGATTGGGATTGAAAGAATAGAAGATATTGAAAAAAAAGATTTTTGTACAAAAACATTTTTTAAGTCCGATTTATTTTGATGGCATTTCGTAGTTGAAGATAACGTACTTCTCTTTCTTAGAGAGAGGCTACAGGGGCTACTATCAATACCAATAAGCATTAGAGATGGTGACTAAGACTTAAAGGAACGACGTTCAAATTGCGGGCATCTAAAACTGGGCTTTATGGATTTATCCCGTTTCTACTTCTGACTTCAAATTTTTTACTGACTCTGTTCATTTTGAATTGCTTTGCTGAGCAACTGATGTTCAAAATCACTTTTAGCAGAATGAGAGAAGAGATAAACTAGTCTAGAGAAGTCAAAAAGATATCACGCAAAATGTTGAAAAAGCGGCAAAATGAGGTAAAGCGAAAAATTTTTTATTCGACGTCGAAGTAAAAAAAAAATAGGAGCGCTATAATAGCCGGCTGAGAAGATGAGGCGGCTATTAATAATTCAATTCCTTTGAATTTTAAAAACCAACGAAACCAATAATAGCCCCAGCTATTGCTGTGCGGCTATTAAAAATCAATCCCTCTTTTCTCTGCTCTTCAAATCCATCAGCTGTGCAGCATTGACTTTTACACCATTTTTTTTAAACTACACTCCAAAAAATCATTGATCAAAAACGGCGCTCCACCAATACTCCTCTTCGAGACATAATACAATAACAGCGCCACCATACAATTCAAATTCTGAATTGTTAAAAACAGGAACATCACAACATAGCTATGCTCAGCCTACAGCTTTGCAACTATAAAAACCATTGTACCAGAATCATTTACAATTGAGGAAATTAAATGAAGAAGAATACTTTATTCATACATTCAGACCCTAGATTAAGCGGTAGACAAGTAAATACTTGCACACAATGAATGAAATGTTGACTAAAAATATTTCCATTTCAAATCATCTGACTTAAACAAACACAAAATAAATTTTTTATGCAATTTTGATGTCCTTGCAGCCTGACCCAACAACTTGCAAAAGGTTGTCTTCGGAAACATTCTAAACAAAACCTATTGCCAAGCTTAGTAAAATTTAAACCACAGTTGCCATGTCTCGGAATTTTTGGCAGCTGATTCCAAAAGAAAACATACCCGGCAGATTGCCCGAAAATAGCAGCCGCTGATTCCCATAACCAGGATTGGGTTGGAAAGCAGAGAAAAAAACTAGTGAAAAAAAAATTTTTGTACAAAAAAATTTTTAAAGTGCTAACTATTTTGATTAGGATCGCTATAATAGCCGGCTGAGAAGATGAGGCGGCTATTATGCAAAAGGTTGTCTTCGGAAAGATTCTAAACAAAACCTATAGCCAAGCGTAGTAAAATTTAAGTCACAGTTGCCAAGTCTCGGAATTTTTGGCAGCTGATTCCAAAACAAAACATACCCGGCAGATTGCCCCATGTGAACAAAAAACCACTAGCGAGAAAGCGAATTTTGTTCAAACACCGTTTTCTCACTCTACTTTAAAATTAGAGCGAAAAAAATTCACACCCCAAAACCACTCGCTTTTTCGCTCCATTTCCTGTTTCGGCGTGACCATAATCACTACTCCAATTTGACATCAAAAATCATGAAAATGTGTGAACAGATCTTAAAAAAAGACAGTGCCCCAATACAATTCAATTTCTTTGAATTGTAAAAAGACAGCGCCCCAATACAATTAAAAATTCTTTGAATTGCAAAAATTAGGATTGCTATAATAGCCGGCTGAGAAGCTGAGGCGGCTATTAAACACCTTCTTCAAAAAAGTTATTAGTCGAGGGCATGTATTAGCCTTCCCATTTAGCGCTAGTTACCCGTTCTTTGGTTTTCGTAAAAATGAGATTTTCAAATTTAAGCGTTTTGAAAGCTGGCAGGCGATTCTGTAAAAAATGATAAAATACTTGACACTACTTCTCTTCAATTCGCAATTCTTGACACATTTTTTTCAATTCTAAGTTATTGCACCAATAATCTAGCGCACTTTCTGAGTTTTTGATCTCGTCACTCATCCATTTCCCAGTCACGCGTAGCGAAATGCATAAGAACAAACAGTGCTGTTAAAGTATGATACGTACTTTTGTGACCTTGACAGCTTTGATATTGCCGGTGTGTCTGACGTGTGGTCCTCTGCAGAGGTCGATGAGGTCACCACACTTGTAAACTGTAGTCTCGTCTTCCTTCACCTTGTTGTTCAAAATTCGGCACTTGAACTCGTTATACTGCAAACACAGTTTGAAGTTTCTTTCCGCAAAACCAAACTATCCGCAAAATATCAAAGTGACGGCAAGATCATGCCGCAGTTGCCTCATTTAGAATCAAAATTAAAAAATTTGAAGGCAATAGTCAATACCTTGAAAATTGGCGTTGCGTTTAATTGCGGACCAAAAACTGGTTCGATTTCAAACCTCACCTGGCCGGTCCTTATAATGTCATGCCTCGAATTTTCTTATTCAACTAGAAATGAAACCTCTCGCTCAGAAGTCAGCTCCATAGAAATTTACATACACCTTTGAATTTTTTCTTCCTGAAGACAACTTATTAGTTTTTGCACTAATCAGAAGACATTCATTATCTTAATTGGAATCGACTATTCGGCACTCTTATCTGGGACTTCTTTTAGTATTCTTCATCTGGTGAAACCAATCCAATATTTTCCAAATTAACCATTGTTTCACTTTCAGGTCTTTTTTAGGTCAAAGTTTTGAGTTGTTTTTTTCTCACCGTTTTTTTTCCAGAATGAGTCACTAGTGTATTATAACCAAGCCCAGTGTATCCAGCGACAAAATGGAAGCGGCTGTTCTAGCGAAATGGAACAAAGATAAACTCATTCAAGAAATTCTAAAACTAAGAGAGAACAAAAGATCATCACTCGATACTAGTAACTTGCAACAGGATGAAATAACAGAACTAAAAAAAGACTTAGAAAAAAATAAGCAAGCAAATAGAGAACTCCAAACAGCTCTAGAAAACAGCATATCCCTATATGACCAAGCAATGTCAGAAATTGTTTTTTTTTGAGAGGACAAAATGAGAAAATGTTGACAAAAATTATTGATGGCAACAAAGACAAAGAAACTAAACAAATTCATGCCAACAACAGACAGTTTTTTCCGAAGTTTGTACCACGATTTACTAAACACCTTGTCATGTCAGACAGCACGTATAAATTTGTTAAACAGGGTGATATAAGTAATGAAACTGCAATACACTCATACCCTTCGGCAACAATAAGTGATGTTAATAACATTATTGATTCTTATTCGGCTGGAACAAAACCTGAAAGCCTTGTTTTTCATTTGGGACACAATGCAATTGACCAAGGTACTGATGGAAAAAGGGCAGCTGAGCAAATGGGTGACTTAGTCAGCAAGTGTTTAACTAAATTCAAGCCCCATAAGGTTGCTATATGCCAAATTCCACAAGTTAAAAATGGACTATACGGACGGGATTCGAACAACAAAGAAATTGATGCTTATAACCAAGAAATCAACAGCATTGCTGACCAAATTAGAGGCGAATTCCAGTGGTCAAATGTATACGTCCTCAATTATGGTCTTGAGGCAAACGATATCAGACAAGATGGTGTACACCCAAACATATATGGAATTCAAAAAATAGTTACAACTTTGCGGAAACATATGAAAAACATTGGCTACAACTGTTCATCAAACGATATATCATTGAGACAAATGCGTCCTAAACAGCAAAATGGAAATTTTTTGCCATTCAAAAGGGGATGGAATAACATCAATAGTCCGAATGAGTTCTGATACATTTGGGTGATTAATTCTTAGTTCTTTAATAGAAACGTTGAATGTTTCTTTTGAAGAAAACATCTGTTTTGTTTGTGATTTTAATAATAGGCTTTGTTTGTAAAGAGGGGGAAGTAGCCTTTTTCAAAAGTCACTCAAAAAACCAAAATTTAATTTTTGTCAGATTTATTATAATAATTTGTTTTCACTAGGGTTCGGTTTCATCAACATTACGTATTTATTATCCGTCATATCAATTATTCTGCAAAAAAGTGGTGATATTGAAACAAACCCTGGCCCAGCTCAAATAGAAAAATTGAAAACATTAGACCAGTACTACAAAGAAAAGAACAGAACAGACGATAATCTCAGGTTCTGGTACATGAATTGTAGAAGCCTAAATAATAAATACGAAAAGTTATCAAATTTTCTGACAACTCTCGATCAGTTGTCTTTCCTAGCTGTTACCGAAACATGGATTAAAGAGAACAATACTATTCCAGATTCTTTTTTGAGCAGTAGTCATCAATTTATTCACCAGCCGAGATCATCATCGACTGAACTGGAAAGAGGGGGAGGTATAGGCATATGGATACCCAAGAAGTTTTCAATCAAAAAAGGAAATGACTCGAACACCATCAACCGGAGTTTTTTTGAATCACTATGGATAGAAGTAACGAGCCTCTGAAAACTGCTCATAAATGTTGCGTATTGTTCAAACGTAAACCTTTCAAAATTCTTCCTTGATGAAATGACATCAGAAATTTCAAATGTTTACTCTAGCACTGACAATCTAATCCTGTTTGGAGATTACAACATAAATATACTTAAAGAAACTGGGAAACAATTACTAAACAAAATCATTGCAGATAATGGGCTTCAGTATGTAAACACAAAAAAAGCAACATGGACAATTGGAGAAAAATTTTCTTTAATCGACCACTGCTTCATTTCTAAAAATCAAATCTTTGAAACAGATATAATAGAGTCAATACTTGAAAACGATCATTTCACTATTGTATATCAATCATCACTGAAATTAGAATGGAAGCAGCGAAATACAGAATATTTAATGCGAGATAAAAAGAGATACATAAGAAGTAAGTTTAACCGTGATATCGCTTTGCAAGACTGGTCACTAATGTACAAAATCATTTGAGCAAATGACATTTTTCATAAATTTATTGAAATTTTCCAAAATGTATTAAATAGTCACGCACCTTTGAAGAATATAGAAAAGAAACCAAAAAAATAGAACAAAAAATGGCTATCAAAAGAACTGCGTAGTCTCATTAATGAAAAGCATCGTGATATTCAAAAAGATCCTAATCAAGAGCCTTTAACAGTTACAAAGTACTTAGAAACAATGGTAATAGAAAATTGCGTAAAGCATCTGACGATTATACCAAACAATTTTTCGAGAATCTCCCAACTTCAAAAGAACAATGGAAATTTATCAACAACAAAATTAACTCAAACAAACAGACAGAAAAAATTGCAAAGCTGAAAGAGGGCCATAACGTAAAATCAGATGAAAAAAGCATTGCTAACTGTTTCAATAATTGCTTTGCCCGTCTTGGACTTTAAAAGGGCGAAATAATTGCTCCTAAGTTTCCTTCTTTTAATTTTAAGGGAAATGAATTCAATTTCAGGCCGGTAACCAGAAGAGAACTATACAAAGTTATTGACAAACCACCAACACAAAAATTAGCTGGACCAGGGTATATACCATCTTGGGCATTGAAAGATTGTAAGTTGTCCATTGGAACCCATATACAGTTTGCTATTAATGAGTGTATAAACACATTCCCTGAAATTTTAAAAGAAGCCTATGTCACTCCCATCTATAAAAAAGGAGACAGGCATAACCCTGAAAACTATCGACCAATATCGGTCACTCCAACGTTAGCAAAATTTTTGAAAGACTTCTCTTGGAGCAAATGTCGGAACATTTAGATATGAATAAAATAATTAACAAAAATCAATTTGGTTTCCAAAAACAAAAGTCGTGTCTTAATACAATAATTGCACTGACAGAGAAAATAAATCATTATGTTGAAGAAAAAGATATAGTCTTAACAATCTTTTTGGATTTAGCGAAAGCTTTTAACTCAATATCCTTGGACATTTTTATTCAAAAAATTGAAAAATATGGTTTTGGAGAAAACGCAAGAGTCTTATTGAATTCGTTTCTAATTAACAGGAAACAGTGTGCTAGAAACGGATTAGTTGAATCCGACTGGACAATTATAAATCATGGTGTTCCACAAGGTACTGTACTAGGACCACTAGTATTCATACTTTATGTAAATGACTTCGGTGAGGAAATAGGGGAAAGTTCGAATGTTTTACAATTTGCAGATGACACAGCAATTTTATGTCATGAAAAAATGAACAGTGTTTAGAATCAAAGGCTAAAAAAATATTGATGGAAACTGAACAATATATGAAATAAAACAAGTTAACTCTAAATGAAGGGAAAACAAATAATGGTTTTCAAAAATGAGAAGCTACCAACTGTCAATTGCGTTGAATTTAATAGTCATTCATTGAAACCAACAGATGAAGTCAGATACTTAGGCGTTATTCTTGACAAAGAGTTGACATACCAAAATCAACTTAATAATGTGATCAGTAAAATGGCTTTAGCTATCAGATCAATTTATTTGGTACGCAATCAAATACCTTTAAAGGCTCGAATAAATCTCTTTAGATCACTTGTTTTATCGCATTTAAAATTTAGTGCAATATTTTTTCAAAGTTTGCCGTCCTACTCAATTGACAGAATAAACAAACAAATTAGATGGGGCATAAAAGTTTGCTTTTTTCGAACAAAATATGACAGTGCTCATAAACTACTTCTTGAAAATAAAATACTTCCCGCAGAACTTCAAATAGCAAAAACTTCATTAAATAGACTTTTCGATATTGTCCAACAAACAAACATACAAGACCAAAAAAAATTCAGAGTAATCGTAGACGTTGAAATTAAATTTAATAACCGTACATATGATTTTTCTATCACAACAAAATGTAAATCAAAATGGAGTCAAAATTCAATTATAAGAAACTTTGTTCGGAAATGGAATAAACTTCCAAGAGCTCTAAGAAAGGAAAAATCAAAGAAAAATTTTTAAAAAGAATTAAAGGAAGAGATGCAAAAAAGACGCAAACGAGTTCCAATGGACAAAAAAATTGAAGGCTTTAAAAGTTTATTTTTATACAATAATTCACGAGAACTAGAAACTGAACCTTAGTTTTTATTACTATTATTATTATGTTTAGTTATTCAAGGGAAAGATATAGTATGTTTGATTTATAATATTACAACATGTAACTTTAACCTTGGGGTTATTCGAATTTACATGTTTGAGATTTTAAAAGAAAATGAATACTAACGCTGAACATGTCCAGCAGATCAGCCTTCTTCATTGATAGTCTCTCAAAGGGCTGCTTGGCTTTGATTATTTCCTTCATCAGAGTCTCAATCGCTGCGTAGTCTTTTGGAGTCACTGTCCTGTAACATAACTACCAGTTTTATATCCATGTATTTATAAGATTACAAAATTTACTTTGAGCAGAAACTTTTCCACAATTTTCAAAGTTATTGTTCCGATCCCACTTAGTCGGGGGAGGAACTATATGCTCAACAGTTTTTTTTCATTCAGTCGATTTCGTCCGATCGATATATTTGTCGAAGAGAGTTGTGAGTGGTATCAGAAAGCCCGCCAGGCGTACAATATAAATATTTTTGAATTTTGTCTTTTTCGAGGAGTTATCGTGTTCTGAAATCGTTGTGAGCATCGGCGACATGTTAAGAGCACCGACCCAAAAAAAACTGCTAAAACAAACTTCATAAAGCTGCGCCAGTAGAAGCCTCAACTATCGAGCATAACAGCCTTTGGAACAGCCTTCTGCTGGATTTTGACCAATTTAAATCTATTTAATGTATTTTGTTCCTTTTGGCTCATTTTCGGTCAATTTTAGATATTTTTAGCCAATTATGTTAATGTTTGGAACAATTACGTTATTAAAAAGCCGGCGGCTAATGAAAAAATTTTGGAAGCGTAGTCAGGAAATCATGCTTGCAAAAAAAACCTTTCGGTATAATGGAAAATTTATCACGGGTGGCATTTTAACCCCCGTGTTCACCAATTTTTCCGCCTAGAAATGAGGCCCAATACAATGTTTATTGAAAATATTTGGGAAGCCTTGAAGTTTTCCAGTATTCCTTTCTTTGTAGTCTTGTCTTTTATTCGGATTAATGGCAGGTCCTATTTAAATTGTAATATAGATTTCCAGATCCATTATTGTTTTCATGAAATGGTTGATAAATTTTATGCCACTAACAATTATTTTTTTTACAAAACTGGTAGAGTTTCGTTCTTTTAGAGTTTCGCCCTAATTTTTTGCTCTTTGTTTTCTGTCCTATTGTTTCCAAATTGACAGGTCCTATTGATATCGTACGCAGGCCTAAAAGAACCTATACAGTGTTTTCTGTTATTGACCTATGTTTTTTGTCAAAACATCTGTAATTTTGTATTGCCGGTAGTTCTTCTTCTTGTAGTCTTATCACTAAGTCTCATTAATGGCAGATCTCATACAATTTATCAGGAAACTTATGTTTCCCATTCAGTTGACAGCTAATGGCTTCATGACTTTGAAATGATTTTTTTAAAAATATTAATAAAAATTTGGTCGATGTGATAAGTGTTCGGGAATAGATAGCTCACTTCATTGCGAAATTAAACGACTTCGGTGCCCACTGATTAAACCTAAACTGAGAACTCATAATTGAAAGTAAAAAATAAATAAAGGACAACCAAACTGACTAACTATAAGGCAGTGTTATTGTAAGATACTATTAGCTGAATATTAATTTGAAAATAGGATAAGGTTCATTCAATTGTTTGTTGACATTTTGGCAAAGAGTCGAATTGATAAAATTCTTGATTTTTGGCTTGAGAAATGGTATTCGCTTGATTTTACTTTTTCTTTCAAAAAAGGATTTGCCTAATTTTTGTCCATTCTAATGAGATAAAAACCATATTACAGGGCAAATGTCGGATTAATTACTAAATATACTTGATATAGTCACTTTTTTTCAACACCTTGTATTATAATTAGGGTTACGAGCTTCTGTAGAACTTTAAAGTAAGCAAACGATATCCCTTCTGGGCGCTTCGTAAAAAACAGTGACAAGATTTTGTCAAATTTTTCTAGGCTATAAGTAACTCATTTCAAAGCGTCATCTTTGTTCACGGTTGATGTATATAAAAACAAAACCAACCAGCGTCGGGAAAATAGCTCTCAAACGAGCGCCTGCTTGGCTTCGCTAGTAGCCACCTGGGCGTTAGGGATGCAAGCATTAGGGGGGTGAGCGAAGGGGGGTCAAGAGATGGGGGTATGGTTGGGATGGCTGACAGAGAACGGGTCCAAACAGTTGGAGGAGGGGGAACGTGGGAGTTTAGTGGGGGGGGGGGGGGGGGTGGGTGGACGTTAGTAAGGTGAAAGGCCTAAGAGACCTGCTCAGCCACACTTAATGACATCCAGGCTTTGCCTGTCTATCTAGTTTTTGAGGAGAAAAAGTTAGCAGGGTCGACGAGCAATTAGCAACAATGATAGTGTAAATGAGACCAAAATAAAAGAAAAACCTAATTAGTGAATAATAATATTTATAACATTATATTACATTATAACGTAATATTATTTACTTGAGACCCATTTCACACACACAATTGTTCTTGTGAACAGTGATTATGGTTAATAGCAAAACTACTAATTATGTTCATAATCTACTTATTGTAATAAGAGTAATACGAGTGTAATATTCACTTTAATGAGGAAAAAAAGTGACGAGAAATGGTGGAGCTCAACACTATGGGCTCCAAGCAAGAAATCATCCCGCAAGTTGCGATGGATTAACAAAGATTTCCGTGTTCAGCATGGGCTCATCTGTACAGAAGGTGGCCTAATTACGCAATAGGCATAATGAGAAACGGATGTGTTAGGGGAATTGGCTGACAAGGCGTGGCCCTACACCCAAAAACGACCAGTCATCAGAGAACACTCAGAGAATAAGCCAGCTCTTGGGCCGATCTACAAATCAGGGGCGTATGGAGCCCTCAAACTGTCTCGTTTCATATCCGTGTCAGCAATATTGAAGCCAAATCTTGCTAACAGAAACCTGTAGACATATAAGAGCTGCGCCGATGAGCAGCGAAAGAAATATTTTGAAGGATATCAGGAGAAGCATAACTCGTTTACTCTACATGTGTTCAACGTTGATGACAGGATAGCTTGAAGCACAATTTTCACTAAGACTAGCAGATAGATTGTTGTCAAAATAGGAAAACTTTATGCCATCAAGACTTTGTTTTGCCGTCCTGAGAGCATCAAACCTTTGTATAAGAGGCATGAGATGCAAAAGGCGATCTTTCTAATTCGAAGATGTCGCTTTTACTTTCAGAAGAATGACTGCTAATTTCACCATAAGCTACCTCAATCAATTGCCGCCAAACGAGAGGAGGAGAGTGCCCAAAATTCAGAATAGCCCGCCCAAAATGTGGGGAGATCTATGCAAGTCCAACAAATTCAGCAATAATCTTGCAGAATGGTTGCTTCAATATTGGAGCCGAAATGATATGTCACCCAATGAGCGGCGACTTCATTTATTGATTCTGATCGACTCATTGAGAGAAGTTGAACAAATTGCTTAAACTGAAGTTCAATCAGAAGAAAGCAATTGATGAAATTAACGAACAGGAGGGGGACGCTAAACTCAATTAGTGGACTGTTGATTTAAATTGGAACAATGTAAGCAATGACCCAAGTAATGTAATTGAGATATTTCTTTTTCGATAAAAGGCTTCTCTGATCTGGCCAACACTTTCATCATTACAGAGTGAATGCCTCACTGTAGATTAGCAAAAGGAGCGAACTCAGAACTATTTTCCTGAACAATTTTGAGAACTTCGTAACAATTTCATCAGCAAATCGTGTGAGTAGTGAATCGCAGTCATAAACGAAAAGAAACCTTTCTGGTGAGTGCATATCGTAGTAGAATCCACTTTCAATTGGAGGTCCATAGCACAAGTGAGCTCCAAAGTGTAACTCCAGAGCCTCGCCAAGAACATGGGCAGTCGAGTGCCAATACACCTAAAAGATCTCAAAGTCAAAGTTATCAAACAAAAACCGACTACCGTCGGATGAATTGCTCTCGAACGACAGGCGGGGTGATTTAAATTAGAGGGGTCTAGCTCAGAAATTTTTATGTGCAAAAATCTGACCCCACAGGGATTCGCACCCGGGACCTCCAAGATTCACGTCCAACATCTTAATCACTAATCTACAAGGGCGCTGAGCCAATTCTTCATCGATCATAATTGCTTTTAAAATAGCAAGAAACTTTATTTCAGAAGGAGAGCAATTTAGATCACACAAAAAGGAAGAATTTAATGAAGAACCCAAAAATGAAGAAGTCAAAGAATGTTCAAGAACAAAAGCGCGAAAACGGTCAAGCAAAAATTTCGCATAAAAAAGACACAGGTTTACATATTTCGTTCGAGAGCAAATAAAATTTATAGAATTCTTAATTTAGGGTCCGAGTAACAACGTAAACCCAATATTCAGCGCTAAGTTGTATTTAACTCAAATGGACATTTTTTTAAAAAAAAATAGTTGATTGAAAACGTTAAACCGTCACCACTAGATACGACGTGAAGTGGGATCAGATCATACTGACGAAATGAAAGCAATTGGTAATGTGATCTCGATTACGTATTGACACAACGAGGATTATCATCAAATTATTAATTCTGATCGCTAAATATGACAATCAAATTTATTTACGGGACCTTTAGGGTAGAATCTTTTTGAAGAGTTCAACTCTTCCAACGCCTTCAAGAACTTAGTGATAAAAATAATTGATATACTCCAAATTGCTTATATCTAAATAGTTGGTTTCTTCCAATGAATCGAGAGCTGTGCTAACTCCAGGTTACCAAAGAGGTAAAATAATCGTTTTTAGAGATGCAAAATATCTGCTGGCAAAGTTGTCCACATCATTAAAAACCAATCAGCTTACATTTGAAACGTTTTGCATACTTTTTACAATGTATCCTCTTACAGTACTAGAATTAGATTAACTTTTGTCAAAGCTGGCTAACGCTCGTGGAAGGGACCAGGCTGAAGCCAGGGGGAGTATAGTCCAAAAAATAGGTCCACAAAACCTAAGGTTTTGACTCTTTTATTCAATTATCCTCCACTGAAGCCTTTTTAAATCTAAGATGCCTGGATTACCGGTTTCACTTAAAGTGGACCCTCGCATCTTTGCTGGTTTGTTCGATAGAACGACACCAGATTCCCTCGCCTTCATTGGAAAGGCAAGGATAAATACCATTTTTTTAAATCAGGAGTCACGTTTAAGTGCGACTTCTGCAATCACGACTTTACTAAACAATAAATCTTGTGTTGCATGATCATCAAAAGCATGTTGATGTACTAATTCATAAATCGGTTTGCGGTCAGTGCTCGTTTGCCAAGAAATTTGTTCAGCAGTTGAAAGTGACCTTCTGTGCTAAATTTGTGCGTTCTGTTAAGTGCAATATGTGAAACGTTTCTCGGACAAGACGAAGCGTGGCAAAAGCATTGCGCCTTTGCTCGTTTGGAAACCTTACTGCGGTGGCAGAGTACAACCCGATTTCGGAAATGGAAGACGGTTGCCAATGTCCAAACAAAATCAAAGGAGAATGTCCGGGTTTTTGGGAGAGTGCCCCATCGATCCAGTGGATAGGCGGCACCTTCTTCTCAAAGCTGGAGATATAGAAACCAATCCCGGACCATATCCATGCGGTGCCTGCAATAGAAACGTGACAAACCGAGACTATTCTATTCTCTGCAGAGACTGCCGGTTATGGTTCCACAGGAAGTGCGTCAGGATGACGATAAAGGAGATCTTAGACCACGACAACTGGAGTTGGCATTGCGGATGCACGCCCGTGGCCACGAAGGAGTTTGTGAAACAGAAACAACCAATGAACGAACTCCGCATACTCCAATTGAACATCTGTGGTTTACGATCCAAGTGTACTATCCTGATGAAACTTATCGAGGAATGCCAGGCCGACATCGTCCTTCTACAAGAGACGAAGCTCACCGAAAAAGACGACCTTCCGTCTGCCCTGAAGAGTTGGACGCCATATCGAAGAGACAGAAAGATCCACACAAGTGGCACCACCCAACCTCAAGGAGGAGTACTGACGCTAGTTCGCCCGGGATTAGGCTCCGAACCCATCAAGGATTTAGATCTGCCTAACAGCGCAGCGTTGGAAAATGTCGGTACACGCATTCTCAGGGACGGACGGAGTCAGGATATCTGGAACCTCTATCGCCCCCCAACGAGAACTTCAGACGGGAGAGACGGATCACTCTACAGTTCCCGCTGGCCGAAAAATGCCGGAGTCATTGCAGGTGATTTCAACGCCCATGGTTTTTGGGAAACGACCAACGAAGCAGACCCAAACGGCGATGAAATCGAAGAGTGGTTAGTCAGTGCGAAATGGATGGCCCTCAACAACGGTCAGAGTACCCGGATATCAGGAGCCTCAGAGACAGCTCCAGACCTCACACTGATTCCCAGCCACTCAGCTGCTTTTGCGGATTGGAGTGTCCTGGAGACAATCGGGTCTGATCACCTTCCGCTCCTCACCGTCCTGCACCCTACCAAATGTCATCGCAAAAAGCAAAAGAGGCACCACAACTTTCTGAAGCTCGACATAGGCAGCTACCAGAAGAAGATTCAGGAGCTCCTCGAAGAAGTGTCTACCCAGAGTGACCCGAGCCTAGAGCATGAGATCAAAATCTTCTCAGGTCTCCTTCTCGAAGCTGCTAAATGTTCTTCTCCTCTCACCAGTAACCGTAAAAAGAAAATGTGGTGGAGTAAAGAGTGCCAAAAGGCCAGAACCGACTGCAGAAAGGCCTTCCGAGCTATGAGAAACCAGCCTTCAGAAAGCAATCGCCTCGAGTATCAACACATGAGAGACAAAATGCAGAAGACCATCACTAACAGCAAGTCTCTCGCTTGGAAGGAGTTCGTGTCTGAACTGAACCCGCGCACACCAACGTCCAAAGTATGGTCAACCTTGCGCAGCCTCGACGGCAGAAGTAAGACAGGACTCCCTGATGTGCCGATCACCCAGGGTGGCAAAAAAGCAACCACAGATCTGGAGAAAGCTACCTTGGCTGTGAAAACGTACGCCTCAGTCAGCAGAGTGAAAATTCCGAGGGAGGTTTCAAAGGCAGCCTACTGCAAAGTAAGAGCGGCATTGAAGAGACCAAAATCATCCGAGATGGACCGTCATTTCAGTATAGCGGAGATGCGGGAGGCCCTTAGAGAAACAAAGTTGAAGAGTCCCGGGGAAGACAGAATCCACCCGATTCTACTCAAAAGTCTACCGGAGGAAGGCCTGTCGATCCTGCTTGGTATACTGAACAGAAGCTGGACAGAAGGCAGAGTGCCAGCCGTTTGGCGACAGGCTCTTATAATCCCAGTGCTGAAGAAGAAAAAGCCTGCATCTGAGATAAAGAGCTACCGTCCGGTGTCGTTGCTGTCAGCCATTGCAAAGCTGGCTGAAAAAATGGTCTTCAATCGCCTCCTTAACTGGGCCTTAAAAGAGGGCCATATACCAGACCAACAGTCTGGGTTTAGACCGGGACGTTCCACTGTCGATGCTCTGACCAGTATAGCGCAGAGAGCATTCAACAACCTGCAAAAGAAACTGAGGACTCTACTGGTGGCAATCGACCTGAAAGCTGCGTTTGATAGAGTCTGGCGAGGAGGGCTGCTAATGGATCTTGCTGAAATGCAGCTCCCTGTGACCTGTCTCCGGTGGATCCGTTCGTTCCTGTCCGATCGCCGTGCAGCTGTTAAATGGAACGAGACTAAGAGCCGAAAAGTGGTCTTCTCAGAAGGGGTTCCCCAAGGTAGCCCGCTCTCCCCGCTTTTGTTCGTTTTGGGGACGTCGAAGTTGATTCGAGAAGTCACCGAAACTTCAAATGTCACTGTGGATGTGTATGCGGACGACATTACCTTCCATCTCGGAACCCAAAGCCCTGAAGATGGGGCACGCGAGATGCAGAAAGCACTTTCTACACTCGAATCATGGGCCAACCGTTTCTGTATGGAGATCAGTACGGAGAAAACGGAGGCGGTTGTGTTCTCTTTGGACCCTAGAGAAACCGGCGGCAAGTCCAAACCCCCACTTCAGCTCTGCGATGCACCAGTGAAATACTCGAAGAACCCAAAGATCTTGGGCATCGAATTTGACCCCCAATGTACCTTCACCAAGCAAGCCGATACGTCAGCTAAGAGCCTCAGAGGGAGACTACAAAATCCTTCAATGCCTGGAAGGGAAATCCTGGGGTCCACGAGCTTCGGATCTTCGAAGACTTTACGTCAGCTACGTCAGGCCAGGAGGCCTTTATGGAATTGGAACGTGGGGTAGCTTCCTCACAGACACCGCGTTATCAAAATTGGAATCCTGCAACACAAGAGCGTCTCGCATCATAACTGGACTTCCTGCGGGCACTAATGCGGTGTACAGCAGAGTCGAGGCCGACCTACCCACCATCAAGCAAGTAATTGAAGAAGAAGCTGCCAAATCTTTCTCGAAGTACTCAGAAATGTCGAGAAATAACCACCTTCGGGAGCTCACTTTGCCGCCACCAAGGAAACGTCTGAAATCGAGGGGAGCAACACAGTTCAGGCAGGACTGGTGGTCAGCTGGCTCTGGATACTGCAACACGATTGGAATCAGCCACCCAAGCGAAACAAAAGACAAGATTCAACGAGAACGAGACAGAAGGAAAAGACAAGATTACGACCAACATCGAAAGGAAAACTCTGACTACCATCGGTTCTGCGGCGGGGTACAACCTCCCCATTGCTCCACACTTAGCAGATCGGAAGAAGTACTACTGCATAAGCTTCGAGTGAACAGATGGGAACAACTGCAGGAATGCAAACACCGATTCGGCAAGTCAGACTCAGCTCTCTGTCCTCATTGCTCTGAGGAGGACGAGACGGCAATTCACTATCTCCTACGCTGCCCCAAATGGCAAGAAGCACGACTCTCCAATGGAATTGATGCTGGGGACCCTTTCAAAAGCCCAACGAATGTTTCACAATTCGCGAAGGACACTGGAATTTTCAATTCCTCCGCATAAATCAACAGCGGACTCCTACAGAAACAGAACAGAACAGAAAAGCATTGCGCAGACGAGCAATCAGTGGTCGGCTAAGTAAATCGAAATCAAACCTCCAATTTTCATTAAGATGACCGCTTTGTTTTCCAACGTGATAGAAAATCTGTTCGCGACCACTTAGCTTCAAATTTTGACCCTTTCAAAATTCTTGTGCGCCAGGAACAAGGAGTAACAGATTTTATTGCGACGAAGATGCTAGAATTGGTAAGCGCGAAGTATGTAAGGTGCAGAAGTGAATATCATCAAACCACTACCTGAAAATAGTACTCTTTCTTTCAGTCCAATGAAAAGTCTCTCTACATCTTTGACTGCCGAGAAATAATTCCGCCAAATCAACAAACACTTTAGCAAAAAAATATGTTTTCTTCACTGCACGAATTGGATAGCTGATCGAAAATTCAGATCTTGTCGAATTAAGACTTCAAAAGATTCGCCTCTTCGTGTGGGATCCCATATTTCAACACGACCTCAACACGAAATTCAGCGCAAATCAGTATTAAATATTGAAAACTTTCAACCCATTCTGTGCTTCATTTACTGTGTTCTAACTGCCCGTTTCCCTCGTAAAGCAAAACGAATAGAACGCGAGAAGTTACCACCAACATACGCGCAGTCTCCACTTTAACCCACGTAAAATGCCAGCTCCCCCATTCTCCTCTTCGCGTCTTTAAAAGGAGAGCGGTTCAATAATAGCCGATGAGAGGCGGACGGTTTCTATTAATCAGAACATCAGTCTTAATAAATAGTATTATCGTTTGAAAAAGCTGAAATCCAGTACTGCAATATAGCTCCGCTCAGCTAATTTTGCAGCTATAAACACCACTTTCTGACAGTTTTCATTATACTCAAAGTAAAACTACCTCTTAAAAATTCAGCTGCTTGGAATTGCGTCAGAAATGATATTAGATCACGCAAAAAAAACACAGTCATTTAAAAATTCAAATCAGTCAAGCAAAAGAATTGATGAGTAAAGAGACAGACACACGGCCGCAAAAAATTAAAATTACGCCAACCACCTTTTTGTAGAACTATCAGAGTGTAAAATTTTATCATAGTCAATTAAATTCATTCTAATCGCAAAACTCGATGTCTGCTGAGCAGAAAAAACTGTAATCAATCATATATCGACTAACGTTGGACGAATTGCTCTCAAACGATTGTCAAGGCAATCAATGGAGAAGAGGCATCGGCTAGAGAAACTTTTAAGATGAAAAACCTTCTGATTAGTGAGGGGTGCGAACCGCGCACCACTCGGATAAGAGTTGAGTACATGGAGGTCTACCGCTACGCAAGCGCTGTAAAAATCGCTTGTAATCGTTTTTATTTTAGCAAAAGATTTAATTTCTGAATGCACGCAATTTAAAACATACCCAGCAGATTGCCCGAAAATTACCGCCGTTGGTTCCCATTACCACAATTTGGACTGAAAGAACGGAAAATACTTAAAATGATTTTTGAACAGAAAAATTTCAAAAAATACGAATATTCTGATGTCATTTTGTAGTTGAACATACTCCTGTTTCTCAGTGAGAGAACACAAGGGCTATTATCATTAACAAAAAGCATTCGAGATGGCAACTAAGACATACAATAACAAAATTCAATTAACGGGAACGTGAAATTGAGTTTCACGGGTTTATCCCATTTCTAAATCTAATTTCGTTTTTCAATACTGACTCTGTTCATTTTGAATTGCATTCCCGAGGAACTGCTGTTTAAAAGCACTTTGAGAAGAATGAGAGAAGAGGAGTGAAACTAGCCTAGAGAAGTCAAATAGATTTCACGCAAAATGTTGAACAAGCTGTGAACTAATGTAAAGCGAAACAAATTTTCATTCGACAAGAAGAAAACATAGCAGAAAAAGCCCTGACCAACAATGGTAGACTAACGAAAAATGGAATTATAATGATCTATGAGTGGATTAGAAAAAAAAACATTCAAAAAATCCTATAAAAAATTTGAAAAAAAAAATACAGTAAAAATAAAAGTGAAAATGCCGCATGTGAACAAAACATGACCAACTAACGTCGGGCGATCGGCGAGCGATTGGCTTTGTCAGTAGCCAGCCACGGTATAGTGGGGCTAGTTTTAGCCTAATTAAAGGGGCGTGAGGTCAGCGCAGCGCGGGGGGGGGGGGAGAGAGTGCACCAGTGGTATGATGGGCGAACACGGGGGGGGGGGGGGGGGCAATGGAGGGGCACAGGACCCTTACGACCTGACAATAACGATGTGCAGGGGTGGGGGTGAAGTAAGAGGGGTCTGATGGGGGGGGGTTGTGGGGGTAAGCCTGAACCACCCTTCACACCATAAATATAATTCTACAAAACAGTTTCTGTGAAAGGCATACTTGGAGACTAGTGGGCTCAAATGCTCTAAGAGCACTTAATGCTCACTGCGCGCTACCTGTTCATCCGTTTTTTGAGGACGACCGGGGGGGGGGCAACAGTGGGGAAGGATCTGGGGGTAACAGTGAGGGGGGGGGTCTTCAACCCCAAAGAACCGCGCCCTTTACACCATAAGTATAAGTCTCCAAAACAGTTAAGAATCGCATACTTGGCGAGTAGTAAGCTGAAAGGCTTCAAGATCACTTAATGCTCGCTGGTTGCCACCTGTTTATCCCGCTTTTCAGGACGGGTCAGACAAAAAATTGGTCAAGCGAAAAATTGCATAAAAAAGACCGAAAGGGCTTATATAATTGCCAAACTTTGAGAGAAATTAAAAACCGAATTTAAAAACTTCGTGCTTCGGCGTGCCCAAAATCACTTCTCCAATTTGCCTTCAAAAACTAGGAAAATGTTTCAACAGATGTTAAAAAAGACAGCGCCCTAATACAATTCAAATTCTTTGAAAATAGGCCCGCTTTAACAGCCGGCTGAGAAGATCACGGCGGCTATTAACCATTCAAAAAAGCAAGAATCAAAACAGTCAAGCGTAAAAAAATTATAAGAAGTAAAATCGAAACAACGCTCTAGAGGAAAAAGACGCACGTTTACAATAATTGCTTTAAGCTTCGTTCGCGAGCAATAAAACATTACTTGAAGGAAAATTTTCAAACCAAAACATAACAGACGGTCTAACTTTTGCAACTTAGCGCCATATGATCATAAACCGACTAATGTCGGAAGAATTGCTCTCGAACGACAGGGGATAGAAAAAATTTGACCCCGCCGGGATTCGAACCAGACCTCCCGATCCATAACCAGATACACTTCGCACTCGGCCATCAGGCCCTTATTATATATAAATGCCGCAAGATTTTATATTAGCAGCAAGCTTTTTTTCGGTGTGAGAGCAATGGAGTTCACTCAAAACTGAAGAACGAAAGCGTCAAAACGTCACTTGAGAATGTTCTAGAAGAAAAGCGCAAAATGGTCAAGCAAAAAATTTGCATAGAAAAGACCAACACGTTTACAACCATAAACCGACAAATGTTGGAAGAATTGCTCTAGAACGACAGGCGAGGCTGTAGCTGTTAATTCAGGGGCTGTAGCCTACATCAATTTTTCTTTATGGGTGCAAAAACCTTTCCCCGCCCGGGATTGGAACCACTGCCCTCCCGAATATTGACCCCAAGCACTTCCAACTGCTCCATCAGAATCTTTTTCTAGCTGTGCTGCAACCAATTTACATTAGCAACAAGCTTTACTTCGGAGTGATAGCAATAGAGATCACTAAAAAATGAACGCAAGCGTGAAAAAGTCACTTGAGAAGTCAAAGAATGTTCTAGAAGAAAAGCGCAAAATTGTCAAGCGAAAAAATTGCATAAAGACACACACGTTTAAAATAATTGCTATAAACTTCGTTCAAGAGCAATTAATAATTGCTATGAGTTCGTTCAAGAGCAATTAATAACTCTTCTAACTCACACAAAAAAAGATTAAGCACATACAAAAACAAATTGGCAATTTTATCTGTCATTTGTTGAAAAATAGGGAATTGAAAACCCAAATCCGTATAACGCAATTATGTTCACTTCATTTATTGTCTTATCTACAAATGTTTACCTGCTTTGCTTCTGGATGATCGAATTTGAGGATTTCTAAACTGTCAACGTCCGTTTCGAAAGGCCTCTCAAGATCCCACAACTCTCCATTCACTTTGGCAACAATTGCATTTTGAGCCAGCCCCTGGCTAAAATTAAAACTTTTTTCTAATAGAACAAGGAGGCTCGTTAATGTGCGTTTGCACATGATGTTCCGACCCAAGCTCATCTACATTTTTGACTTGATTGTCAACCAAATGAAGAGATAATCAAAAATATGTTTGAGCTAAAAAAATTTACACCCCAAACTACTAATTGAATTACTAAATGCCATGCCTCATTAAAGCGCTCACGAGGTCTGCCATTGAAAAGACTACGAGAAAAAAAAACAAACAACAAAATCAGCAAAAACAAAAATTTCACGGCAAAAACTCAATATCTAAATTTAAAAGCACCTTGTAACAACGTCAAAAAGCAATCAGATAAAACCTTAGCTATAAAAAATTACTTTTTCTTAACTACACAGCAGATGGAATTTTTCCTTAATGGGAATAGGTAACAAGTCGACAAAAAAGAAATAATGAGGCAAAATTCAAAAATCTATCATCATTTTTAAAAACGTTTCTTAACTTCATACGTCTCAAAAACCCTTAGCCTTTAACAAAATAATTCTTGATAAAGTTACAAAAAAGTCAATACGAAACCACTACGACCTGTATTTCTTTATACCAAGCCTTAGAAACGGTAAAGTTGAGGAAAAATTTAAAAAAAAAACAAATTGTGAAAACACAAATTATTGAAGCATTAAAATCATTAGCTTTATTTAATCTGAATATTGTTTTTCTTATTTCAATTATTATCAATACTAATTCAGCTAAACCTATAAACAACGATTAAATAAGTTCACTGGATCCTTATTTGAAAATCATTTGGATCTTTTACGCGCATATGCTAGAAAAAGATTATTCTAGAAAAGAACAAAAACTGAAAAATTAAAAAAATGAAAACGAAAATCATTAACTTTAAGGCAATTCGCTATAAACTGACTGCATTGAGTAACATCATTTATTCAATCCTCACTTAGAATTTTATGATACCTCTCAGCGTTTTACGACTACAAAAAGTATAGAAAACAGCAAAGTAAAAAAAAGAGAAGTGTCGAAGCCAATAAAAAGTGAATTTTTCAGTTCAAACATTCTATCTTCAATTATTTTTAAGCAATGGGAGGCTTCTTCGTAGAAAAAAATGACTTCTGAAAATCAACAAATATGAACAAGCATATCAAAACCTTGAAACTTTTACGAAAATCACGTAATATCAACGCCATTAAATTCAATAGCTTCAAATGAAATGAATAAATACGCTAAGTTAAGCCCCGATGGGAAAACTATGATGTTTGTCATTCATAGGTCATCAATGAGACATCACAATAAGTCTTATAGTTATAAAAATAACAACAAATACAGGCAAAAACCAAAAATCAACAGAAAAATGCGAGAAGAAATTGTCTAAGCCATTTAAACCATAAGCTTTTCGCTGAAACCGAACGTTTTTTAAGCAAATGAGAACCATCAATAAAATGATAATGTTAACATTTTAAGAGGAACCAAAACAATGAGAAAAGATATCCAAAAATTCGAAACAAAATTATGAAAACTCGTGGCATCGAAGTCATAAAACCAATAGTTAGAAGTCAAAATAGCTATCCAGATTAATTTTGGTTGCAGTGGAAAGGAAGGAGGTTCTGTCATTACTGAAAATGACAGAGTTAAAAAATTGGTTTAAGATCGGTTAATGTTCAAAAAACAAAACATAACCGGCAGATTGCCGGAAAATAGCCGCGATAGACGCTTCAGGCATTCCATGGACTTGAAGCAACTAAAATAAGATAGACAGATTGACCACCAGTCCTTTAATAGACCATTACAGCTTTCGGGGTCGATCCGGTCTGTCATTTTTATGAGACACGTACGCTCTATAAGGAAAAAGCCCTAAGGGAGCTTTTTCAAAAATAATAATCGAAACCATAAACTCAAGACTCTAATACTCAAGAATTAGGGAAAATACGTTTGGCAATACTTAGATGCACACTATTGATCTTTAACTAGTATATTGTCAGAAAACTTAAAGTTCATTAAGTGATTTCACAAGTCAATTTTTTAGGTCAGGTAAGTTTCCAGTAACTTCACCACTCTACGTACTTGAAGGACTACCAAACGCGGCTAAGGGCCTTTAATGAAAAAATTTTCTGAAGAACGCAAGCGTGAAAAAGTTACCTGAAGTCAAAAAATGTATCAGAACAAAAGCACAAAGATGGGCAGGCGAAAATTTTGCTTTGAAAAGACCTACGTTTAAAATAACTTCGTTCGAGAGCAAGTAATCATTACAAGTATTTCATATATTTTCAACAATTAAAATCTACTGCATCAAAATATTATCTGATTCTTCTTAACAATTGCGAAAGTTAAATGGTATTAATTTTTAGAAAACCAACAAATTAGTGGCCAAAGTAAACTGCTTAATTTATTATCCTGGAATTTTTGTACAATTTAGTGATTTGAGAACATTACTTCTGAAATAAAGCTCTTTTTAATGTTCTCGTGTATTTACACGTAGTTTCTCAACTAAGAATTTATGCTTAAAACGGATAATATTCCTTCTTGCAGTTATTTTTAAACAAATGTAAGATTGATTATCGGCGTCTTTTTAATCACATTTTCATCAAAAATTTGATGATTATACATTGCATTACATCGGGGTCCATGACATCAAAGTGAAAAAATCTGAAAAAACCATTTATTCACAAATGGTGTTCAAATTCCATTTACAATTTGCTACTTTTCTCTGTCAGCCTTCAATCCTTGTTTATCAAAATCAATAGTTTTCATGTAATCGATAAGACAAAAATAGAATTGCACGCAAAATTTGACTAATTTATGTATTTTGACTCCGATTTCAATCAAGTTAAAACAAGAGGGTTCACCTAATACTTTGCATGACACAGAAAAGTCCAATATTTACCTAGCAGCAAATCATGGAACAGTCACCAGAGACGCTATAAACAAATGTAAAAATCCGGATTGTAATGAAATCGGGCTTTGCGATTCCCATTTTAATGAAAATTAGTAAAGACAAAAAAAGATTTTTTAAATAACTTTTCAATTAAGTCTAAGACAAGACAGGTACACATTTATTACTTATGACATTATACATTTTTTAATGCAATAGAAAACAATTTTGATGTTTGACTTTTAATGACATTCTTCATTCAACCTAAAAGAAAACTTTAATGCGGCACACTTTTTGTACATTTTTACATCAAGCTTCTCATTTCTTATTCTATACACTCAATCTCCTAAAAACAACGAGAGCGTTTGAATGTACTCAACTTTTTTTCAAAAAATCACAGTAAAACAGTTAAAAATGAGATCACTCAAAAATGAAGAACGCAAGCGTGAAAAAGTTACCTGAAGTCAAAAAATGTATCAGAACAAAAGCGCAAAGATGTGCAGACGAAAATTTTGCTTTGAAAAGACGTACGTTTAAAATAACTTCGTTCGAGAGCAAGTAATCATTACAAGTATTTCATATATTTTCAACAATTAAAATCTACTGCATCAGAATATTATCTTATTCTTCTTAACAATTGCGAAAGTTAAATGGTATCAATTTTTAGAAAACCAACAAATTAGTGGCCAAAAAATTTGCTTAATTAATCATGGTATTTTTGTACAATTGAGTCATTTGAGAACATTACTTCTGAAATAAAGCTCTTTTTAAAGTTCTCGTGTATTTACACGTAGTTTCTCAACTAAGAATTTATGCTTAAAAAGGATAATAATCCTTCTTGCAGTTATTTTTAAACAAATGTAAGATTGATTATCGGCGTCTTTTTAATCACATTTTCATCAAAATTTTGATGATTATACATCGCATTACATCGGGGTCCATGACATCCAAGTGCAAAAATCTGAAAAAATCAGTTATTCAAAAATGGTGTTCAAATTCTATTTACAATTTGTTACTTTTCTCTGACAGTTTTCAAACCTTGTTTATCAGAATCAATGGTTTTCATGTAATCGACAACACAAATATAGAATTGCACGCAAATTTTGACTAATTTAGGTATTTTGACTCCGATTTCAATCAACTTCAAACAAAATCAAACAAGAGGGTTCACCTAATACTGTGCATGACATAGTAAAGTCCAATATTTACCTAGCAGCAAATCATGGAACAGTCATCCGAGACGCTATAAACAAATGTAAAAATCCGGATTGTAATGAAATCGTGCTTTGCGATTCCCATTGTAAAGAACGAATAAAGATTTTTTAAATAAATTTTCAATTAACTCTAAGACAAGACAGGTACACATTTATTTCTTATGACATTATACATCTTTGAATGCAATTGAAAACAATTTTGATGTTTGACTTTTAATGACATTCTTCATTCAACCTAAAAGAAAATTTTAATGCGGCACACTTTTTGTACATTTTTACATCAAGCTTCTCATTTCTTATTCTATACACCCAATCTCCTAAAAACAACGAGAGCGTAATATTGAATGTACTCAACTTTTTTTCAAAAAATCACAGTAAAACAGTTAAAAATGAGATCACTCAAAAATGAAGAACGCAAGCGTGAAAAAGTTACCTGAAGTCAAAAAATGTATCAGAACAAAAGCGCAAAGATGTGCAGACGAAAATTTTGCTTTGAAAAGACGTACGTTTAAAATAACTTCGTTCGAGAGCAAGTAATCATTACAAGTATTTCATATATTTTCAACAGTTAAAATCTACTGCATCAGAATATTATCTTATTCTTCTTAACAATTGCGAAAGTTAAATGGTATTAATTTTTAGAAAACCCAACAAATTAGTGGCCAAAAAATTTGCTTAATTTATCATGGTATTTTTGTACAATTGAGTCATTTGAGAACATTACTTCTGAAAAAAAGCTCTTTTTAAAGTTCTCGTGTATTTACACGTAGTTTCTCAACTAAGAATTTATGCTTAAAAAGGATAATAATCCTTCTTGCAGTTATTTTTAAACAAATGTAAGATTGATTATCGGCGTCTTTTTAATCACATTTTCATCAAAATTTTGATGATTATACATCGCATTACATCGGGGTCCATGACATCCAAGTGCAAAAATCTCTGAAAAAATCAGTTATTCAAAAATGGTGTTCAAATTCTATTTACAATTTGTTACTTTTCTCTGACAGTTTTCAAACCTTGTTTATCAGAATCAATGGTTTTCATGTAATCGACAACACAAATATAGAATTGCACGCAAATTTTGACTAATTTAGGTATTTTGACTCCGATTTCAATCAACTTAAAACAAAATCAAACAAGAGGGTTCACCTAATACTGTGCATGACATAGAAAAGTCCAATATTTACCTAGCAGCAAATCATGGAACAGTCATCCGAGACGCTATAAACAAATGTAAAAATCCGGATTGTAATGAAATCTTGCTTTGCGATTCCTATTGTAAAGAACGAATAAAGATTTTTTAAATAAATTTTCAATTAACTCTAAGACAAGACAGGTACACATTTATTTCTTATGACATTATACATCTTTGAATGCAATTGAAAACAATTTTGATGTTGACTTTTAATGACATTCTTCATTCAACCTAAAAGAAAATTTTAATGCGGCACACTTTTTGTACATTTTTACATCAAGCTTCTCATTTCTTATTCTATACACCCAATCTCCTAAAAACAACGAGAGCGTAATATTGAATGTACTCAACTTTTTTTCAAAAAATCACAGTAAAACAGTTAAAAATGAGATCACTCAAAAATGAAGAACGCAAGCGTGAAAAAGTTACCTGAAGTCAAAAAATGTATCAGAACAAAAGCGCAAAGATGTGCAGACGAAAATTTTGCTTTGAAAAGACGTACGTTTAAAATAACTTCGTTCGAGAGCAAGTAATCATTACAAGTATTTCATATATTTTCAACAGTTAAAATCTACTGCATCAGAATATTATCTTATTCTTCTTAACAATTGCGAAACTTAAATGGTATTAATTTTTAGAAAACCCAACAAATTAGTGGCCAAAAAATTTGCTTAATTTATCATGGTATTTTTGTACAATTGAGTCATTTGAGAACATTACTTCTGAAAAAAAGCTCTTTTTAAAGTTCTCGTGTATTTACACGTAGTTTCTCAACTAAGAATTTATGCTTAAAAAGGATAATAATCCTTCTTGCAGTTATTTTTAAACAAATGTAAGATTGATTATCGGCGTCTTTTTAATCACATTTTCATCAAAATTTTGATGATTATACATCGCATTACATCGGGGTCCATGACATCCAAGTGCAAAAATCTCTGAAAAAATCAGTTATTCAAAAATGGTGTTCAAATTCTATTTACAATTTGTTACTTTTCTCTGACAGTTTTCAAACCTTGTTTATCAGAATCAATGGTTTTCATGTAATCGACAACACAAATATAGAATTGCACGCAAATTTGGACTAATTTAGGTATTTTGACTCCGATTTCAATCAACTTAAAACAAAATCAAACAAGAGGGTTCACCTAATACTGTGCATGACATAGAAAAGTCCAATATTTACCTAGCAGCAAATCATGGAACAGTCATCCGAGACGCTATAAACAAATGTAAAAATCCGGGTTGTAATGAAATCTTGCTTTGCGATTCCCATTGTAAAGAACGAATAAAGATTTTTTCAATAAATTTTCAATTAACTCTAAGACAAGACAGGTACACATTTATTTCTTATGACATTATACATCTTTGAATGCAATTGAAAACAATTTTGATGTTTGACTTTTAATGACATTCTTCATTCAACCTAAAAGAAAATTTTAATGCGGCACACTTTTTGTACATTTTTACATCAAGCTTCTCATTTCTTATTCTATACACCCAATCTCCTAAAAACAACGAGAGCGTAATATTGAATGTACTCAACTTTTTTTCAAAAAATCACAGTAAAACAGTTAAAAATGAGATCACTCAAAAATGAAGAACGCAAGCGTGAAAAAGTTACCTGAAGTCAAAAAATGTATCAGAACAAAAGCGCAAAGATGTGCAGACGAAAATTTTGCTTTGAAAAGACGTACGTTTAAAATAACTTCGTTCGAGAGCAAGTAATCATTACAAGTATTTCATATATTTTCAACAGTTAAAATCTACTGCATCAGAATATTATCTTATTCTTCTTAACAATTGCGAAAGTTAAATGGTATTAATTTTTAGAAAACCCAACAAATTAGTGGCCAAAAAATTTGCTTAATTTATCATGGTATTTTTGTACAATTGAGTCATTTGAGAACATTACTTCTGAAATAAAGCTCTTTTTAAAGTTCTCGTGTATTTACACGTAGTTTCTCAACTAAGAATTTATGCTTAAAAAGGATAATAATCCTTCTTGCAGTTATTTTTAAACAAATGTAAGATTGATTATCGGCGTCTTTTTAATCACATTTTCATCAAAATTTTGATGATTATACATCGCATTACATCGGGGTCCATGACATCCAAGTGCAAAAATCTCTGAAAAAATCAGTTATTCAAAAATGGTGTTCAAATTCTATTTACAATTTGTTACTTTTCTCTGACAGTTTTCAAACCTTGTTTATCAGAATCAATGGTTTTCATGTAATCGACAACACAAATATAGAATTGCACGCAAATTTTGACTAATTTAGGTATTTTGACTCCGATTTCAATCAACTTAAAACAAAATCAAACAAGAGGGTTCACCTAATACTGTGCATGACATAGAAAAGTCCAATATTTACCTAGCAGCAAATCATGGAACAGTCATCCAAGACGCTATAAACAAATGAAAAAATCCGGATTGTAATGAAATCGTGCTTTGCGATTCCCATTGTAAAGAACGAATAAAGATCTTTTAAATAAATTTTCAATTAACTCTAAGACAAGACAGGTACACATTTATTTCTTATGACATTATACATCTTTGAATGCAATTGAAAACAATTTTGATGTTTGACTTTTAATGACATTCTTCATTCAACCTAAAAGAAAACTTTAATGCGGCACACTTTTTGTACATTTTTACATCAAGCTTCTCATTTCTTATTCTATACACTCAATCTCCTAAAAACAACGAGAGCGTTTGAATGTACTCAACTTTTTTTCAAAAAAATCACAGTAAAACAGTTAAAAATGAGATCACTCAAAAATGAAGAACGCAAGCGTGAAAAAGTTACCTGAAGTCAAAAAATGTATCAGAATAAAAGCGCAAAGATGTGCAGACGAAAATTTTGCTTTGAAAAGACGTACGTTTAAAATAACTTCGTTCGAGAGCAAGTAATCATTACAAGTATTTCATATATTTTCAACAATTAAAATCTACTGCATCAGAATATTATCTTATTCTTCTTAACAATTGCGAAAGTTAAATGGTATCAATTTTTAGAAAACCCAACAAATTAGTGGCCAAAAAATTTGCTTAATTTATCATGGTATTTTTGTACAATTGAGTCATTTGAGAACATTACTTCTGAAATAAAGCTCTTTTTAAAGTTCTCGTGTATTTACACGTAGTTTCTCAACTAAGAATTTATGCTGAAAAAGGATAATAATCCTTCTTGCAGTTATTTTTAAACAAATGTAAGATTGATTATCGGCGTCTTTTTAATCACATTTTCATCAAAATTTTGATGATTATACATCGCATTACATCGGGGTCCATGACATCCAAGTGCAAAAATCTCTGAAAAAATCAGTTATTCAAAAATGGTGTTCAAATTCTATTTACAATTTGTTACTTTTCTCTGACAGTTTTCAAACCTTGTTTATCAGAATCAATGGTTTTCATGTAATCGACAACACAAATAAAGAATTGCACGCAAATTTTGACTAATTTAGGTATTTTGACTCCGATTTCAATCAACTTAAAACAAAATCAAACAAGAGGGTTCACCTAATACTGTGCATGACATAGAAAAGTCCAATATTTACCTAGCAGCAAATCATGGAACAGTCATCCGAGACGCTATAAACAAATGTAAAAATCCGGATTGTAATGAAATCGTGCTTTGCGATTCCCATTGTTAAGAACGAATAAAGATCTTTTAAATAAATTTTCAATTAACTCTAAGACAAGACAGGTACACATTTATTTCTTATGACATTATACATATTTGAATGCAATTGAAAACAATTTTGATGTTTGACTTTTAATGACATTCTTCATTCAACCTAAAAGAAAATTTTAATGCGGCACACTTTTTGTACATTTTTACATCAAGCTTCTCATTTCTTATTCTATACACCCAATCTCCTAAAAACAACGAGAGCGTAATATTGAATGTACTCAACTTTTTTTCCAAAAATTACAGTAAAACAGTTAAAAATGAGATCACTCAAAAATAAAGAACGCAAGCGTGAAAAAGTTACCGTAAGTCAAAAAATGCATGAGAACAAAAGCGCAAAGATGGGCAGACGAAAATTTTGCTCTGAAAAGACGTACATTTAAAATAACTTCGTTCGAGAGCAAGTAATCATTACAAGTATTTCATATATTTTCAACAATTAAAATCTACTGCATCAAAATATTATCTTATTCTTCTTAACAATTGCGAAAGTTAAATGGTATTAATTTTTAGAAAACCAACAAATTAGTGGCCAAAGTAAACTGCTTAATTTATTATCCTGGAATTTTTGTACAATTTAGTCATTTGAGAATATTACTTCTGAAATAAAGCTCTTTTTAATGTTCTCGTGTATTTACACGTAGTTTCTCAACTAAGAATTTATGCTTAAAAAGGATAATAATCCTTCTTGCAGTTATTTTTAAACAAATGTAAGATTGATTATCGGCGTCTTTTTAATCACATTTTCATCAAAAATTTGATGATTATACATCGCATTACATCGGGGTCCATGACATCAAAGTGAAAAAATCTCTGAAAAAATCATTTATTCACAAATGGTGTTCAAATTCCATTTACAATTTGTTACTTTTCTCTGTCAGCCTTCAATCCTTGTTTATCAAAATCAATAGTTTTCATGTAATCGATAAGACAAAAATAGAATTGCACGCAAAATTTGGACTAATTTATGTATTTTGACTCCGATTTCAATCAAGTTAAAACAAGAGGGTTCACCTAATACTTTGCATGACACAGAAAAGTCCAATATTTACCTAGCAGCAAATCATGGAACAGTCACCCGAGACGCTATAAACAAATGTAAAAATCCGGATTGTAATGAAATCGGGCTTTGCGATTCCCATTTTAATGAAAATTAGTAAAGACAAAAAAAGATTTTTTAAATAACTTTTCAATTAAGTCTAAGACAAGACAGGTACACATTTATTACTTATGACATTATACATTTTTTAATGCAATTGAAAACAATTTTGATGTTTGACTTTTAATGACATTCTTCATTCAACCTAAAAGAAAACTTTAATGCGGCACACTTTTTGTACATTTTTACATCAAGCTTCTCATTTCTTATTCTATACACTCAATCTCCTAAAAACAACGAGAGCGTTTGAATGTACTCAACTTTTTTTCAAAAAATCACAGTAAAACAGTTAAAAATGAGATCATTCAAAAATGAAGAACGCAAGCGTGAAAAAGTTACCTGAAGTCAAAAAATGTATCAGAACAAAAGCGCAAAGATGTGCAGACGAAAATTTTGCTTTGAAAAGACGTACGTTTAAAATAACTTCGTTCGAGAGCAAGTAAACATTACAAGTATTTCATATATTTTCAACAAATAAAATCTACTGCATCAGAATATTATCTTATTCTTCTTAACAATTGCGAAAGTTAAATGATATTAATTTTTAGAAAACCTACAAATTAGTGGGCAAAAAATTTGCTTAATTTATCATGGTATTTTTGTACAATTGAGTCATTTGAGAACATTACTTCTGAAATAAAGCTCTTTTTAAAGTTCTCGTGTATTTACACGTAGTTTCTCAACTAAGAATTTATGCTTAAAAAGGATAATAATCCTTCTTGCAGTTATTTTTAAACAAATGTAAGATTGATTATCGGCGTCTTTTTAATCACATTTTCATCAAAATTTTGATGATTATACATCGCATTACATCGGGGTCCATGACATCCAAGTGCAAAAATCTCCTGAAAAAATCAGTTATTCAAAAATGGTGTTCAAATTCTATTTACGATTTGTTACTTTTCTCTGACAGTTTTCAAACCTTGTTTATCAGAATCAATGGTTTTCATGTAATCGACAACACAAATATAGAATTGCACGCAAATTTTGACTAATTTAGGTATTTTGACTCCGATTTCAATCAACTTAAAACAAAATCAAACAAGAGGGTTCACCTAATACTGTGCATGACATAGAAAAGTCCAATATTTACCTAGCAGCAAATCATGGAACAGTCATCCGAGACGCTATAAACAAATGTAAAAATCCGGATTGTAATGAAATCGTGCTTTGCGATTCCCATTGTAAAGAACGAAAAAAGATTTTTTAAATAAATTTTCAATTAACTCTAAGACAAGACAGGTACACATTTATTTCTTATGACATTATACATCTTTGAATGCAATTGAAAACAATTTTGATGTTTGACTTTTAATGACATTCTTCAATCAACCTAAAAGAAAATTTTAATGCGGCACACTTTTTGTACATTTTTACATCAAGGTTCTCATTTCTTATTCTATACACCCAATCTCCTAAAAACAACGAGAGCGTAATATTGAATGTACTCAACTTTTTTTTAAAAAATTACAGTAAAACAGTTAAAAATGAGATCACTCAAAAATAAAGAACGCAAGCGTGAAAAAGTTACCGTAAGTCAAAAAATGTATGAGAACAAAAGCGCAAAGATGGGCAGACGAAAATTTTGCTTTGAAAAGACGTACATTTAAAATAACTTCGTTCGAGAGCAAGTAATCATTACAAGTATTTCATATATTTTCAACAATTAAAATCTACTGCATCAGAATATTATCTTATTCTTCTTAACAATTGCGAAAGTTAAATGGTATTAATTTTTAGAAAACCTACAAATTAGTGGCCAAAAAATTTGCTTAATTTATCATGGTATTTTTGTACAATTGAGTCATTTGAGAACATTACTTCTGAAATAAAGCTCTTTTTAAAGTTCTCGTGTATTTACACGTAGTTTCTCAACTAAGAATTTATGCTTAAAAAGGATAATAATCCTTCTTGCAGTTATTTTTAAACAAATGTAAGATTGATTATCGGCGTCTTTTTAATCACATTTTCATCAAAATTTTGATGATTATACATCGCATTACATCGGGGTCCATGACATCCAAGTGCAAAAATCTCTGAAAAAATCAGTTATTCAAAAATGGTGTTCAAATTCTATTTACAATTTGTTACTTTTCTCTGACAGTTTTCAAACCTTGTTTATCAGAATCAATGGTTTTCATGTAATCGACAACACAAATATAGAATTACACGCAAATTTTGACTAATTTAGGTATTTTGACTCCGATTTCAATCAACTTAAAACAAAATCAAACAAGAGGGTTCACCTAATACTGTGCATGACATAGAAAAGTCCAATATTTACCTAGCAGCAAATCATGGAACAGTCATCCGAGACGCTATAAACAAACGTAAAAATCCGGCTTATAATGAAATCGTGCTTTGCGATTCCCATTGTAAAGAACGATAAAAGATTTTTTAAATAAATTTTCAATTAACTCTAAGACAAGACAGGTACACATTTTTTTCTTATGACATTATACATCTTTGAACGCAATTGAAAACAATTTTGATGTTTGACTTTTAATGACATTCTTCATTCAACCTAAAAGAAAATTTTAATGCGGCACACTTTTTGTACATTTTTACATCAAGCTTCTCATTTCTTATTCTATACACCCAATCTCCTAAAAACAACGAGAGCGTAATATTGAATGTACTCAACTTTTTTTCCAAAAATTACAGTAAAACAGTTAAAAATGAGATCACTCAAAAATGAAGAACGCAAGCGTGAAAAAGTTACCTGAAGTCAAAAAATGTATCAGAACAAAAGCGCAAAGATGTGCAGACGAAAATTTTGCTTTGAAAAGACGTACGTTTAAAATAACTTCGTTCGAGAGCAAGTAATCATTACAAGTATTTCATATATTTTCAACAGTTAAAATCTACTGCATCAGAATATTATCTTATTCTTCTTAACAATTGCGAAAGTTAAATGGTATTAATTTTTATAAAACCAACAAATTAGTGGCCAAAGTAAACTGCTTAAGTTATTATCATGGAATTTTTGTACAATTTAGTCATTTGAGAACATTACTTCTGAAATAAAGCTCTTTTTAATGTTCGTGTATTTCCACGTAGTTTCTCAACTAAAAATTTTTGCTTAAAAAGGATAATATTCCTTCTTGCTGTTATTTTTAAACAAAAGTAAGCTTGATTATCGCGTTTTTTAAACCATATTTTCATTAAAAATTTGATGATTATACATCGCATTATATCGGGGTCCATGACATCAAAGTTCAAAATCTCTGAAAAAATCATTTATTCACAAGTGGTGTTCAAATTCCATTTAAAATTTGTTACTTTTCTCTGTCAGCCTTCAATCCTTGTTTATCAAAATCAATAGTTTTCATGTAATCGATAAGACAAAAATAGAATTGCACGCAAAATTTGAATAATTTATGTATTTTGACTCCGATTTCAATCAAGTTAAAACAAGAGGGTTCACCTAATACTGTGCATGACATAGAAAAGTCCAATATTTACCTAGCAGCAAATCATGGAACAGACACCCGAGACGCTATAAACAAATGTAAAAATCCGGATTGTAATGAAATCG
Source organism: Convolutriloba macropyga (assembly GCF_964194025.1). Taxonomy (NCBI): domain Eukaryota; kingdom Metazoa; phylum Xenacoelomorpha; order Acoela; family Convolutidae; genus Convolutriloba; species Convolutriloba macropyga. The sequence continues at coordinate 30,003,881 of NC_134478.1, read as the reverse complement.
TGCTTTGCGATTCCCATTGTAAAGAACGAAAAAAGATTTTTTAAATAAATTTTCAATTAACTCTAAGACAAGTCAGGTACACATTTATTTCTTATGACATTATACATTTTTGAATGCAATTGAAAACAATTTTGATGTTTGACTTTTAATGACCTTCTTCATTCAACCTAAAAGAAAATTTTAATGCGGCACACTTTTGTACATTTTTACATCAAGCTTCTCATTTCTTATTCTATACACCCAATCTAAAAACAACGAGAGCGTAATATTGAATGTACTCAACTTTTTTTCAAAAAATTACAGTAAAACAGTTAAAAATGAGATACTCAAAAATAGAGAACGCAAGCGTGAAAAAGTTACCGTAAGTCAAAAAATGTATGAGAACAAAAGCGCAAAGATGGGCAGACGAAAATTTTGCTTTGAAAAGACGTACATTTAAAATAACTTCGTTCGAGAGCAAGTAATCATTACAAGTATTTCATATATTTTCAACAATTAAAATCTACTGCATCAAAAAATTATCTTATTCTTAACAATTGCGAAAGTTAAATGGTATTAATTTTTATAAAACCAACAAATTAGTGGCCAAAGTAAACTGCTTAATTTATTATCATGGATTTTTTGTACAATTTAGTCATTTGAGAACATTACTTCTGAAATAAAGCTCTTTTTAATGTTCTCGTGTATTTCCACGTAGTTTCTTAACTAAAAAGTTATGTTTAAAAAGGATAATATTCCTTCTTGCTTTTATTTTTAAACAAAAGTAAGCTTGATTATCGACGTTTTTTAAACCATATTTTCATTAAAAATTTGATGATTATACATCGCATTACATCGGGGTCCATGACATCAAAGTTCAAAATCTCTGAAAAAATCATTTATTCACAAATGGTGTTCAAATTCCATTTACAATTTGTTACTTTTCTCTGTCAGCCTTCAATCCTTGTTTATCAAAATCAATAGTTTTCATGTAATCGATAAGACAAAAATAGAATTGCACGCAAAATTTGACTAATTTATGTATTTTGACTCCGATTTCAATCAAGTTAAAACAAGAGGGTTCACCTAATACTGTGCATGACATAGAAAAGTTTTTACCTAGCAGCAAATCATGGAACAGTCACCCGAGACGCTATAAACAAATGTAAAAATCCGGATTGTAATGAAATCGTGCTTTGCGATTCCCATTGTAAAGAACGAAAAAAGATTTTTTAAATAAATTTTCAATTAACTCTAAGACAAGAGAGGTACACATTTATTTCTTATGACATTATACATTTTTGAATGCAATTGAAAACAATTTTGATGTTTGACTTTTAATGACATTCTTCATTCAACCTAAAAGAAAATTTTAATGCGGCACACTTTTTGTACATTTTTACATCAAGCTTCTCATTCCTTATTCTATACACCCAATCTCCTAAAAACAACGAGAGCGTAATATTGAATGTACTCAACTTTTTTTCAAAAAATTACAGTAAAACAGTTAAAAATGAGATCACTCAAAAATAAAGAACGCAAGCGTGAAAAAGTTACCGTAAGTCAAAAAATGTATGAGAACAAAAGCGCAAAGATGGGCAGACGAAAATTTTGCTTTGAAAAGACGTACATTTAAAATAACTTCGTTCGAGAGCAAGTAAACATTACAAGTATTTCATATATTTTCAACAATTAAAATCTACTGCATCAAAAAATTATCTTATTCTTCTTAACAATTGCGAAAGTTAAATGGTATTCATTTTTAGAAAACCAACAAATTAGTGGCCAAAAAATTTGCTTAATTTATCATGGTATTTTTGTACAATTGAGTCATTTGAGAACATTACTTCTGAAATAAAGCTCTTTTTAATGTTCTCGTGTATTTCCACGTAGTTTCTCAACTAAAAATTTACGCTTAAAAAGGATAATATTCCTTCTTGCTGTTATTTTTAAACAAAAGTAAGCTTGATTATCGACGTTTTTTAAACCATAATTCCATTAAAAATTTGATGATTATACATCGCATTACATCGGGGTCCATGACATCAAAGTTCAAAATCTCTGAAAAAATCATTTATTCACAAATGGTGTTCAAATTCCATTTACAATTTGTTACTTTTCTCTGTCAGCCTTCAATCCTTGTTTATCAAAATCAATAGTTTTCATGTAATCGATAAGACAAAAAGAGAATTGCACGCAAAATTTGACTAATTTAAGTATTTTGACTCTGATTTCAATCAAGTTAAAACAAGAGGTTTCAGCTAATACTGTGCATGACACAGAAAAGTCCAATATTTACCTAGCAGCAAATCATGGAACAGTCACCCGAGACGCTATAAACAAATGTAAAAATCCGGATTGTAATGAAATCGTGCTTTGCAATTCCCATTGTAAAGAACGAAAAATGATTTTTTAAATAAATTTTCAATTAACTCTAAGACAAGAGAGGTACACATTTATTTCTTATGACATTATACATTTTTGAATGCAATTGAAAACAATTTTGATGTTTGACTTTTAATGACATTCTTCATTCAACCTAAAAGAAAATTTTAATGCGGCACACTTTTTGTACATTTTTACATCAAGCTTCTCATTTCTTATTCTATACACCCAATATCCTAAAAACAACGAGAGCGTAATATTGAATGTACTCAACTTTTTTTCAAAAAATTACAGTAAAACAGTTAAAAATGAGATCACTCAAAAATAAAGAACGCAAGCGTGAAAAATTTACCGTAAGTCAAAAAATGTATGAGAACAAAAGCGCAAAGATGGGCAGACGAAAATTTTGCTTTGAAAAGACGTACATTTAAAATAACTTCGTTCGAGAGCAAGTAATCATTACAAGTATTTCATATATTTTCAACAATTAAAATCTGCATCAAAAAATTATCTTATTCTTCTTAACAATTGCGAAAGTTAAATGGTATTAATTTTTATAAAACCAACAAATTAGTGGCCAAAGTAAACTGCTTAATTTATTATCATGGATTTTTTGTACAATTTAGTCATTTGAGAACATTACTTCTGAAATAAAGCTCTTTTTAATGTTCTCGTGTATTTCCACGTAGTTTCTCAACTAAAAATTTATGCTTAAAAAGGATAATATTCCTTCTTGCTGTTATTTTTAAACAAAAGTAAGCTTGATTATCGACGTTTTTTAAACCATATTTTCATTAAAAATTTGATGATTATACATCGCATTACATCGGGGTCCATGACATCAAAGTTCAAAATCTCTGAAAAAATCATTTATTCACAAATGGTGTTCAAATTCCATTTACAATTTGTTACTTTTCTCTGTCAGCCTTCAATCCTTGTTTATCAAAATCAAAAGTTTTCATGTAATCGATAAGACAAAAAGAGAATTGCACGCAAAATTTGACTAATTTAAGTATTTTGACTCCGATTTCAATCAAGTTAAAACAAGAGGTTTCACCTAATACTGTGCATGACACAGAAAAGTCCAATATTCACTTAGCAGCAAATCATGGAACAGTCACCCGAGACGCTATAAACAAATGTAAAAATCCGGATTGTAATGAAATCGGGCTTTGCGATTCCCATTTTAATGAAAATTAGTAAAGACGAAAAAAAAATTTTTAAAATATCTTTTCAAATGTCTAAGACAAGATAGGTACACATTTATTTCTTAAGATATTAAACATTTTTTGAATGCAATTGAAAACAATTTTGATGTTTGACTTTTAATGACATTCTTCATTCAACTTAAAAGAAAGTTTCAAAGCGGCACACTTTTTGTACATTTTTACAACAAGCTTCTCATTTCTTATTCTACACACTCAATCTCCTAAAAACAACGAGAGCGTAATATTGAATGTACTCAGCGTTTTTTTTCAAAAAAACAGTAAAACCGTTAAAAATGAGATCACTCAAAAATGAAGAACGCAAGCGTGAAAAAATTACATGAAGTCAAAAACTGTATCAAAACAAAAGCGCAAAGATGAGCAGACGAAAATTTTGCTTTGAAAAGACGTACGTTCACAATAACTTCGTTCGAGAGCAAGTAATCATTACAGTTATTTTGATATATTTTTAACAATTAAAACCTACTGCATCGGAATAATATCTTATTCTTCTTAACAATTGCGAAAATTTAATGGTATTAATTTTTAGAAAACCAACAAATTAGTGGCCAAAGTAAACTGCTTAATTTATTATCATGAAATTTTTCTACAATTGAGTCATCTGAGAACATTACTTCTGAAATAAAGCTCTTTTAAATGTTCGTGTATTTCCACGTAGTTTCTCAACTAAGAGTTTATGCTTAAAAAGGATAATTTTACTTCTTGCTGTTATTTTTAAACAAATGTAAGCTTGAATATCGACGTTTTTTAATCACATTTTCATCAAAACTTTGATGATTAAGCATCGCATTACATCGGGGTCCATGACATCAAAGTTCAAAATCTCTGAAAAAATCATTTATTCACAAATGGTGTTCAAATTCCATTTACAATTTGTTACTTTTCTCTGTCAGCCTTCAATCCTTGTTTATCAAAATCAATAGTTTTGATGTAATCGATAAGACAAAAATAGAATTGCACGCAAAAATTGACTAATTTAGGTATTTTGACTCCGATTTCAATCAAGTTAAAACAAGAGGTTTCGTCTAATACTGTGCATGACACAGAAAAGTCCGGTTTTACCTAGCAGCAAATCATGGAACAGTCACCCGAGACGCTATAAACAAATGTAAAAATCCGGATTGTAATGAAACCGGATTGTAAAAGAAAATTTTATTTCGGCACACTTTTTGTACATTTTTACATCGAGCTTCTCATTTCTTATTCTATACACTCAATCTCCTAAAAATAACGATAGCGTAATATTGAATGTACTCAATTTTTTTTTCAAAAAATTACAGTAAAACAGTTACAAAAAAGGAGCATAAATAAGATGCAGTTATCTTATTTTTAGTAATAAGAAATCTGGACTCTATATTTTAATTCCAGGGCTTGATGAGCAAACACTGATAGAAAAACTAGGAAATTTTTAAATTGAAAAATGAGATACGAAACAGAAGTAAAACTGCATATTCTTTTGAACCCTTTTGAAATCAGCTTATTCAGTCAAATTTGTTTACATTTGACGGATTAACACATCTACAAACTGCTGACACAACCTTCGTTAACTCCAAAGCGGGTTAGTTTTACTTGCGCTTCCTTCGAGGTTGTTTTTGAATTGAAACTTTGCCGGTTTTTTGCTGAGTTCTCCAGAAAATTATCAAAAATGCATCAATTATTGTTGATTTTGACATTTTTTGTCAAAAAATACAGATCCATAATATTCGGAACAAGTACGTGTTCCTAATGGACGAACAGCAAAAGCCAGGCTATTTTTGGTCAGATTAAATTACAAAAATTATTCGGGTTGTAATCAGTCGCTGTCTTTAACAATTTCGCATTCGTTCCAATTTATATGTTGATTACAGAACAGATCAATTCAAATAGGCTTACTGATGACAAGTTCAATTGGCTTCCTAACGAGTTTGAAAGAAATAGTTTTTTGAAAGAAGTAGTTTTTCGGTCGAAAGCTTATGGTTATCTTGTCTTTTAAATAGACTTTACAAAATAAACAATGGATTATAGAGTGTTGCCACTTTTGCTCTTTTTTGGGTCAACTTGTAGTTAAAGAAAGCACGGGTCCGCATTGTCTTTCAAAATTATTTTTTATCATTTTTTTGCGATTTTACGTTCTAAGTAATGGGTTTTTTGGATTTGATAATCCGAGTTTTCACAAAAAATTTTTGGACATTTTCCTTCTTTGAGATTCTTCGTCTTGTGTTGTCACATTTTGACAGGTCAGATATCAAATTATTGGCGTTTAAAAAGAAGTAAAAATGAAGATATCAAATTTTTCAGTGAATAGATTATGGTTCTAACGGGTTCGTTATGCTGAATTGCCCTAGTCTGCGTTGTCTCATTAATTTGATCGAGCTTTCAGTTATTTGATAAACACTAGATCACTCAATATCACAGTTGCCGATTTTAAGAGAGAGAAGGTACAAGAGGTCGAAATTTATACACAAAAACCTGAAGCAAATCCAGCTCACTTAGGATTTCTTTTTAAGACAAGGTTCCGCCTAATATCCATTTGGTTGCACTTTTTGAGCTTTTCAAAGTTGTGTACCAGTTTCAAGATCCGTTTTCAGATTTAGATGTTCTTTAAGGTTAAGACGTATATGGTTCCGATTACACCATTTTTCAATTACAGATGCCGAATGGTCAATTTCGAGCTTGGATTTACGTAAGAGTTTCAAGTCCGCAAAGTCAAAACAGGCTGCACTTATTATTTTGTTGGGTGTGTCGCTTACCAAGATGGGAAACAACAGAAGCCCCTGGCTGGAACCTTGAGGAAAATCATTAGTTTTTTTCCCAATGAGCCCGGTATTTCGTTATGTATTTTGAAATTTTTTTCGGTTGTTTAAGTATGATGCTAATATAATTAAATTTCCCCCAATGCTCGGCAATGGAATGAAAAACATTGAACAAATCTGAGTACAAAATTCTCAACTCTGTCACTTTTTCTGAAGCATAATTTGCGTAAACTTCATCAGAGAACATAATGAAATGTAGCGTTAATGATCAATTTTAATGAAAACTGGCGTTTGTCATTATAATTATTCCAAACATGAAGATCGATTTTCAGGCTACTCAGGCTGTTTTTCGGAAAATTCTTCGAAATTTGTTTTTTTAATGTAAACAATAGCGAAAAAGGCGTTGAAGGCTTCAATTTTTTGTCATTCTTGAGGTTTATTAGATCATTCCACTTAATAGAGGATATTGTGGATTCTTTCTCAACGTTGGACGGAACTTTTGAATTATAGTAGAACCACAATATTCAAACACCACAATATCTTGATTGATGCAATTATTGATTTAATTTTGTAGTCGACGTATCTTTATCTCTGATTGGATGTCCGGTTTTCGCCTTTTGTGTTTAGTTTTCATACATTTTATCATGTTGGACGTTGCGCTTCTATCCCATAGTTGCGAATTTGATCTATTTTTTTTAGCTTTTTAACATTCCGAATTTGATCTTCAAAACATAACCGACTAAACGTCGGAAGAATTGCTCTCGAACGACTAATCAATTGGGAGCTCTAATCAATTGCAGCCTAATTCAGTCGGGGGAGGGGAAGTCTAAACGGAACTAAGAAGTTCAATAGTGGGCTTCAAATAACCACATTAGAGGATAACATATATTTACAATAATTGCTTCTCTACGAGAGCAATTAACAAGTAACAGAACAAAAATTTTATACAGTCGTTTCAAAATAACCTCTATCAATTTAATCAGATCAATATGACGCTGATCTTGTTTGATTTAATTGATTGAACATTGGTAAAGTAAGTATTAAGACTTGGTTCCGCCTAATATCCATTTGGTTGCACTTTTTGAGCTTTTCAAAGTTGTGTACCAGTTTCAAGATCCGTTTTCAGATTTAGATGTTCTTTAAGGTTAAGACATATATGGTTCCGATTACACCATTTTTCAATTACAGATGCCGAATGGTCAATTTCGAGCTTGGATTTACGTAAGAGTTTCAAGTCCGCAAAGTCAAAACAGGCTGCACTTATTATTTTGTTGGGTGTGCCGCTTACCAAGATGGGAAACAACAGAAGCCCCTGGCTGGAACCTTGAGGAAAATCATTAGTTTTTTCCCAATGAGCCCGGTATTTCGTTATGTATTTTCAAATTTTTTTCGGTTGTTTAAGTATGATGCTAATATAATTAAATTTCCCCCAATGCTCGGCAATGGAATGAAAAACATTGAACAAATCTGAGTACAAAATTCTCAACTCTGTCACTTTTTCTGAAGCATAATTTGCGTAAACTTCATCAGAGAACATAATGAAATGTAGCGTTAATGATCAATTTTAATGAAAACTGGCGTTTGTCATTATAATTATTCCAAACATGAAGATCGATTTTCAGGCTACTCAGGCTGTTTTTCGGAAAATTCTTCGAAATTTGTTTTTTTTAATGTAAACAATAGCGAAAAAGGCGTTGAAGGCTTCAATTTTTTGTCATTCTTGAGGTTTATTAGATCACTCCACTTAATAGAGGATATTGTGGATTCTTTCTCAACGTTGGACGGAACTTTTGAATTTTAGTAGAACCACAATATACAAACACCACAATATCTTGATTGATGCAATTATTGATTTAATTTTGTAGTCGACGTATCTTTATCTATGATTGGATGTCCGGTTTTCGCCTTTTGTCTTTAGTTTTCAGACGTTTTATCATGTTGGACGTTGCGCTTCTAACCCATAGTTGCGAATTTGATCTATTTTTTAAAGCTTTTTAGCATTCGGAATTTCATCTTCAAAACATAACCGACTAAACGTCGGAAGAATTGCTCTCGAACGACTAATCAATTGGGAGCTCTAATCAATTGCAGCCTAATTCAGTCGGGGGAGGGGAAGTCTAAACGGAACTAAGAAGTTCAATAGTGGGCTTCAAATAACCACATTAGAGGATAACATATATTTACAATAATTGCTTCTCTACGAGAGCAAGTAACAAGTAACAGAACAAAAATTTTATACAGTCGTGTCAAAATAACCTCTTTCAATTTAATCAGATCAATATGACGCTGATCTTGTTTGATTTAATTGAATGAACATTGGTAAAGTTAAGTTTTAAGACTTGGTTCCACCTAATATCCATTTGGTTGCACTTTTTGAGCTTTTCAAAGTTGTGTACCAGTTTCAAGATCCGTTTTCAGATTTAGATGTTCTTTAGGGTTAAGACGTATATGGTTCTGATTACACCATTTTTCAATTACAGATGCCGAATGGTCAATTTCGAGCTTGGATTTACGTATGAGTTTCAAGTCCGCAAAGTCAAAACAGGCTGCACTTATTATTTTGTTGGGTGTGTCGCTTACCAAGATGGGAAACAACAGAAGCCCCTGGTGGGAACCTTGAGGAAAATCATTAGTTTTTTTCCCAATGAGCCCGGTATTTCGTTATGTATTTTGAAATTTCTTTTCGGTTGTTTAAGTATGATGCTAATATAATTAAATTTCCCCCAATGTTCGGCAATGGAATGAAAAACATTGAACAAATCTGAGTACAAAATTCTCAACTCTGTCACTTTTTCTGAAGCATAATTTGCGTAAACTTCATCAGAGAACATAATGAGATGTAGCGTTACTGATCAATTTTAATGAAAACTGGCGTTTGTCATTATAATTATTCCAAACATGAAGATCGATTTTCAGGCTACTGAGTCTGTTTTTCGGAAGATTCTTCGAAATTTGTTTTTTCCATTGTAAACAACAGCGAAAGAGGCGTTGAAGGCTTCAAATTTTTTGTCATTCTTGAGGTTTATTATATCACTCCACTTAATAGAGGATCCTGTGGATTCTTTCTCAACGTTGGACGGAACTTTTGAATTTTAGTAGAACCACAATATTCAAACACCACAATATCTTGATTGATGCAATTATTGATTTAATTTTGTAGTCGACGTATCTTTATCTATGATTGGATGTCCGGTTTTCGCCTTTTGTGTTTATTTTTCAGACGTTTTATCATGTTGGACGTTGCGCTTCTAACCCATAGTTGCGAATTTGATCTATTTTTTAAAGCTTTTTAGCATTCGGAATTTCATCTTCAAAACATAACCGACTAAACGTCGGAAGAATTGCTCTCGAACGACTAATCAATTGGGAGCTCTAATCAATTGCAGCCTAATTCAGTCGGGGGAGGGGAAGTCTAAACGGAACTAAGAAGTTCAATAGTGGGCTTCAAATAACCACATTAGAGGATAACATATATTTACAATAATTGCTTCTCTACGAGAGCAAGTAACAAGTAACAGAACAAAAATTTTATACAGTCGTGTCAAAATAACCTCTTTCAATTTAATCAGATCAATATGACGCTGATCTTGTTTGATTTAATTGAATGAACATTGGTAAAGTAAGTTTTATGAATTTGGCTACAGTTTCAAAAGATTATTTCCTTTGATCCATTCTTGGAGGGAGGGGATGGAGGCGGGTGTCGAAACATTATGTGCAAACGCACTTTAATGAGCCTTTTTTCTATTTTTGAGAAAAACTTGCCTAAAGATTGATAAACATAACCGACTAATGTCGGGCGAATTGCACTCAAACGACTGGCGAGCGGTTGGCTTCGACAGTCGCTAGGTACGGTTTACGGAGGGTAGCTTTAGCTAAATTGCCAGCGGCTAAGTGGAGGGAGGTGGGTGGTAAAATGGGGGGGGGGGTCAAACTCTCAGAACCTCCCTTCACAATATGAATTTATGTCTCCAAAAAAGCTTAGTTGAATCGCATATTTAGAGTATAGTAAGAAGAATTGTATAAAAAGGACTGGTATAATTGCTGAAAACTTCGCTTGAGTGCAATTAATTAAACTAACCTTATGGACTGAGCAATATCAAATGGCGTAGTCTTCCACGCAATCCCCTGCTTCTCGGAGTTATCCGGTAATTTTATCACTATCTCCTTCTCCAGACTCGCCCGCTCTGTATAGAACAGACAGAATGTTAACAATTAGAAACAATTATGTTAAATACGTCCGAATTAACGGATCTATCTGTTTCACCCCTCCCGCCAGCTTAGTGGAAATATATGTTTTATGACACCCAGGCGCACGTGCATTATTTTTACATAGTAACGTGCTATATAACAACACTTAATGTGTAACTGGGGGTCATAAAAACACTGGGGGAACAGAATAGATCCGAATTAACACTTTTGATGTACATGTCACTAACCACTGATGTCATCTTTCTTTGCCTGTACTAAGGTTTTGAACAATTCGTCACGCTTCTGTATAAATTCAGGTTGCGGAACAAGCTGAAATTGAAATACATTAGTATTCAAAGCAGACTCGCAGCAATGGTCAAAAAAGTTACCTTCAATGGATGCTTATTTTCAGCGTCGCCACCAGCCGGCTAGAATGTCAATAGAAGTGAGAAAATTTTTTAACTATAAATAGGGGTACATCACCTCAAATTAAATCAATCATGGAATTCAGAGAAACTCACCATTTTGGCTAAATTTCTGCAAAGAGCTACAGAACGATATTGCTTTTTGACTTCGGCCAGACAACGTGGAAATATAATTCTCATTTAATTCATAATGATCTAAAAATAGAACAAATCTTCAAATTAAAAATAGCTAAAACATCGCCAAAAAACGACCATTTGTGCTTAACGAGAGGAGTACAAGAAAACTAGAATTTATCGCTGGGACGACTCCTAACGCTCGGACCGTTTTCTCGGGCAAAGAAAAAAGCATTAAAAAATCTGTGCCATTCATTGACTCGACCGTCGCGGCCAGTTGCATTCGCTACCGATACGGGACTACGTGCGTGGCTCGATGCTGTCCAGCCTCTTGCGAAGATAACTCATGAACAACCGCTTCGTTAGGATAGGATTTAAGAGGGTAACGCTCGACTTAAGAGGGTAAAAACTCGCAACAAAAGATACTCCGCAACGCAATCATGTGCAGGATGTAGGATTGCGTTTGCACGAAAAAAGCGAACATATCTGAAAGGCAAAACAAATAGCTAAAATTGAGTAACCAAATTAATGAGTTCCTGGTGATATCAGATTACCATCATGGGTCAGACTTTTGCTAGTTTTTGGTAGCAAACATCCAATTAGCAATAGTTTTTATGAACTGCAATTTAAGGCAGACGTTGATAATTTGATAAATCTCCTGGAAAACATCGTTTCAGGTCAAAAAATCTTTGAAATTGAGGCTACCACAAAGCAACCACATCATAACTTGCAGTTATGGCCTTTTAGCTGAAAAGTTACGGTTTCGAGCTGACAAAATCAATGTTATGAGACCGTTGGTGTATTGGTCACAGCTTTGAAGCAAAAATACCTATCGACTGCCCTTGTGGATTAAACTTCACGCTAACCCATGCTCTCCAGAGTGCGAAGTGGTTCTATGCACATGCCGCTCACAAAAATTAGACATTCGCAAAAAGAAAATAACAATGACGGAAAAAAATAATAATGACGCAAAAAAAAATAAACATGGAAACTGGTAAAGTCTCGATGCACTAAGATGTCTAACCGAAGAATCGAAGGGCGGTGTCCTACCCCTAAATCAAAAACTGGGAACGAAACAGTAATGGACATATTAGTTGAAAAGCATCCCCCCAGACTGCAAACCTTGTCTACGTTGTGAAAGACCCCCATTTAAATACATTACCCTATCACCACTCTATATTTGATCGCATCAACGCATCTGCAATACGTAGATCGGCCATGAAGACACATGGCAGCCATGGTCCCTCAGGATTAGATGCAAATGAACGGAGACGCGTCCTTACATCGTTCAAATCTACGTCAAACGACATTGGCAAGTCATTGGCAAAGTTGACTATTTTGATTGCGACACACGAGTTGTGCTTTCTTGATGCATACAATAGCTCTAGGTTGATACCACTCGATAAATGCCCTGGTGTAAGGCCCATAGGCGTTGGTGAGGTAATGCGACGCATCATTGGTAGGGCCATTGTTACGTGCATCAAAAATGACCTCAAATTCCTCGGAGGTAATCTCCAACTTTGCCTTGGTCAAAGATGCGGCACTGAACATGCCATTCACTCTCTACGTGAGGCCTTCGAGCAACCGGAGACACAGGCCATCCTCCTTATTGATGCAAAAAATTCACAGTTTGAACACAGGCGATCCTCCTTATTGATGCGGAGACACAGGCCATCCTCCTTATTGATGCGAAAAATGTTCTTTGTCAATCCCTTTACCTGGCTTTATAAATCCCCATCTAATCTCTATGTTTCTCACAAAGTTCTGCAATCCCGAGAGGGAACTACTCAAGGCGACCCATTTGCAATGGCAACGTATGGACTAGCTATTTTGCCCCTCATCGAAAAGGTTTCCGACGATAACCTGATTCAAAAATGGTACGCGGATGACGGAAACGCCGCCGGATCGGTCGAAGCGCTGAAAGTCCTTCTATCGAAGTTGAAACTGCATGGTCCTTCATTCGGTTATAATGTTATCAAATGCCATTTTATCACCGAAGCAGAGTTCGTCAATGACGCAAAAAACGTGTTTAAAGGTGAAGAAGTAGATATTATAGATGGATCAAGAGTCCTTGGATCTGTTATCGGAAACGTGGAATCCTGCAGACAATACATAGAAGATCAAAAGCAAAACTATCTGGGTATATTGCAAAAATTAGCCAAACACGCAAAAATTGCACCTCAAAATGTGTACAAATGTTGACGAACTCTGTGCGGCATAAATTAACCTTCATATCGAGGACAACGCCAGACACGTTCGACTTGTTGGAAGAAGCCGAGAAAGTTATCAATGATCACCTAATTCCGTAACTTTGTATGTAACACAAATTATGGCGAGACCTGTCGCGACATATTTTCACTCCCCGTACGCGAAGGTGGACTCAACATCGTTCGCACTGAAGATAGAATTCTCGAATACGAAAGTTCAAAAACCATTTCAGAGCCGCTATCCCTCGGGGACGTATCAAAAATCGAGTCCGAACAAATAAAAAGAGTTGAGAAGATCAGAAAAGATAAATCAGTGAAAATGATTGAGAAAAAATCCAGCATTAAAAAATGTTTGAATGCAAACAAAATGTATGCAATTGATCTAGCCTCTGACAAAGGAGCTTCATGCTGGCTTAATGCCATGCCATTGAAAAAGTATAACTTCAATCTGTCCAAGTCTGAATTCCGAGATGGTATTGCTCTTCGGTGTGGTTGGGAGCCCCCCAAGCTTGCGTCCAACTGTGTTTGTGGCGAGCCGTTCACAGTTGCCCATGCCCTTCACTGTCCCAGAGGCGGGTATACCCATTTAAGACATAACGACATCCGTGACTGTTTCGCCAATCTGCTTGAGGAAATTTGTTTTGATGTTGAAATCGAGCCTAATCTTCTGCGTTGCAAGGTGAGTCCTTTGCAAATAAAACTGCCAGCACTGAAGATGACGCACGATTGGATATTGAAGCCAATGGCCTCTGGGACAGCAGATTCACAAAAACGTTTTTCGATGTGAAAATCTTCAACCCCTTTGCCAAAAGCTGCCCGAAAAATATCGAAGACGCGTATAGCTACAATGAAAATATCAAAAAATTGAAATACGAACCTCTTGTTATAAATGTTGAGAAGGGCACTTTCAGTCCGTTGATTTTTTATTGCACAGGAGGAGCAGGACCTTCAGCAACTCGGGTAATAAAGCAAGTTGCCAGCAAACTGAGCCTTAAGAACGACGACTCCTACGCCAACATCATCACGTTTATCCAAATGAAAATCAGCTTTGCGCTACTCTGGAGCTCCGTACTCTGCCTGCGCGGTTCCAGGCTCGCTCCGACAACCGCAGCTGGTCGAGGCTTCCATGGGGCGGTTGTCGAGGAAGGGAGGCCTTTAAGTTGATTTTCCTTTATTTGATTTTCTTTTAGATTTGTTTTACGTTCTGATAATGTTTATCTCACTTAAAGTTGATTGCTGGTTTGTTGCAAACCCTTCGCTGTACCCAATCTTCTCTACCTCCTTTTTAAATTAATTCTTTTTCTTAACTGGTACCGATTGAACTAATTTTTGCCACCATTTTTGTAAATACTGTTCTCGACCTTTCTGTAACTGTTCTGATTAAACCTCACATACATTTTGTCTGTATGCTATTGTAGTTTGTTCCCTTCCAATTTAAATTTACATCTCATAATGACCTAAGCCATGATGTCGCAACCCTCGCTTCAGTTGCGACGTGCAATTTGTTGATCTGTCGGAAAAGTCCTGTAGAAGCAAGATAAATTGTATTTGTCGTCTTGTCGTCTGCGATGCGAACTATAGGGCAAATGCCAATTGAAATATTAGAAAAAAAGACGACATAATCGGACCATTTACCAATCATTTGCAAAAACATAGCCGGTAGACTAGACCTGCGTGCTGTATAATATAGATGTAAAAGAAACCAATTTGTCAAATTAAAATTACTTCCGATATTTAAAGCAAACGTTTTCGAACTTTACTTTCATCGTCAGGTTAAAACTGTTTCACAAACTTTTAAAAGATAAAATGAATGTATTTAAATTTGTCTGAAACCACAATTATAACAATTCTAGGAACTATTCTAAACAATTCAATCGAAAATATAGATAGAAACAGATAGAGATCTAAATTGAAAAAAGAATCCACGCTGCTCAAAAAGCTAGTTCAGAAACCTTTAGATATATTTCAATAAAGGTGGTTAAAATTCATTCCTCGCAAGCCTTTTACTAGAGATCTTTACTGCACACATGAGTTCCTTTGACCTTAACCTAATTCAAATTAAACTTAAGTTTTAAAGTCATTTTATTGAGTGAGGTATGATGATACGTATGATCAAAATCTAATGACGCAATTGAACATAAAACTTTTGATAGAGAGAGTATAAGAAATGACGTCACGCGCGCAAACGGCGTTAGTGAAAGGAAGAAGTCGTTCAGAAAATTTGACGCGTTTCAGTTTTGCTGTGTGAACAAATGTAAAACCAAGAGCGTCGAACGACGAAACAGAAAAAACATAGCAGGACAAGTCCTGACGTACAATTCAAAGAAATTTCAGTGACTAAACAAACAAGGAGGCTCGATAATGTGCGATCGCACATAATGCTCCGACCCTGCTCATCCACAATTTTCGCAAAGTTGTCTACCGAATAAGAAAGAGACAGAAAAACAAAACATCAAGTATTTTTTTTAAAAAGCTGTATATTAACGAAAAGGTAGCCCACAAAGGTAGCAAATAACTCAGTGGAGTAACAAAAAATGATGCAATAGATATATGAGATATGCCAAAATTAAGAAAGCATGTTAAGACAACAGCAAAATCAAACAACAACAACAAACCACAATAATATCAAACCTTTAAAGTCAAAATTTAATAACAAAGTCAACATAGCCTAAGATTAAACAGAAACTAATAAAATAACTTGCAATTCATCAGAAATGATATGGGACCAGTCCATAATAAGGCTGGATAACAATTAGACAAAAAATAAGAAAACAGTAAAGTTAAAAAAATATTTGCTTAAACGTTGAAAAACAATTAATTTCAAAGTAAACAATGAAAACAATTAGAAATCAAATAACATAACCCATGGCTAAAAAGTTACCACTACTTCTGTAGAAGAGCATTAACACCTTTTTTATTCAATTTTTTTATGTGGTTAAAATTAACAAAAAGACGACCGAAAAAAATTCAATTAAAAGTTGCCAGAAAACGCTGTCGAAGCCGTGAAGCCATATTTTGGCCCGCGAATTATATTCGATTGCCCCCCTTTGAACACCGATAATGTAGTATGTGAACTTTTATTAATGTGACTAGGTAACAATTGGCCAAAAAGTAAAAGGCAAAAATAAGTAATACTTTTGTCTTTTTTTGGAACAAAATTTACTTCAAAAGTCATGAAAGCCATTAATTACAAGATGAAAGAACAAAATAGGTTCCTATATTCTTCCAACGCAAGCCCTTAAGACCCTTGTTTTCAAAGTCATGAAAGCAAGTAGCTATTTACTAAAATCAAAATACTGGCTCATTTTTCACTCCATGAAAAGCCAATGAAACATCTCATTATACACGAAATTTCATACAACTAAATCCACAAACCAAAAAACAGTTAAAGACAAAATCAATAAATTCAGTTTAAATCTTTAAGAAAGTAGTGTCGAAGCTGTTGTTAAAACCATAATCTATCATTAAAGTAATGACGATGATCAACTGTGCTTAATCTTGAAAGCCAATAATGTGATATTTGAACTGTCAAAAATTTGATAATGTGACAAAACTAGAAAGCGTGAAAAATGGGCGATTACATAATAATTTCAAAAAAAATGTAAAAACTAGTAGTATCAAAGTAGGAAAACAATAACTCAAGGCGTAAAACCGCAAAAAAAATTAATAGTTAAATCAGAAGAAAGAAAAAGCATTCTTTCTTTGCTGACATTAGGGTAAAAATTGAACAAATTATGAAAAAAATAGAGGCAAAGTTAAAAAAAACATTATTTATTTAAAAATCTAATTTTTTAAAAAATCAAAACGACCATAAAATTATAATTTTTAAAGTCAAATCTAGATGCAATAATTAAGGGCTGCTTAGGAAGCCAATTGGATCTATCACTACTGATCTTTGATTTGAAATGTATTTTTCTTCACGTAATGTGAAAAACATTAATTTTTATTTTTTGAAAAAAATCGACTGATTACAATCCGAGTTGTTTTTGGATTTTAACAGTCCAAGATTGGTCCAAAACTAGCCCTGCTAATGCTGTTCGTCCACCAGGAACACTTAATTTTTCGATTGTAATAGATAAAAAAAATTTGTCAGTTAAAAAATAAAACAAATGCCGTGTTTTCGATAATCAACGAGGAAAGTTAGCAAAAGCCAAAGTTAAATTAGCGCTGCTGAACAAAACCACTAGCAAGAAAGCAATTTTTTGTTCAAAAACCGTTTTCTCACTCTACTTTAAAAATAGAGCGAAAAATTTAACGCCGCAAAACCACTCACTTTTTCGCTCCACTTCCTGTTTCGGCGTGACCAAAATCACTCCTCCAATTTGACTTCAAAAAGCATGAAAATGTGAACAGATCTTAAAAATAACATAGCCGGAAGAATTCCGGAAAAAATTCGAAGTGAAAATTCGTTTAAACGCCATCCAACTACACATTAAACAAAATTTGCCTTCACTAATTTTTTATTATTTTGAAACAAAACCATGAAACAAAAAAGTAAATAGAATGAAATTAAATCTTAAAAAATTAATTTCATTTAAAATGTGTGAACAAAAACTAAAGACAGCGCCCCAATACAATTAAAATTCTTTGAATTGTAAAAAAAACCAAGAGCACCGCAATATAGTTCCACTCAGCTTACAGCTTCGCAACTATAATAATAACTTTTGCACGCATATGTAGTTCACAAATCTATCCATCTGTTTCAGAAGCTTCCCCGTTGTGATATCCCTGACCGTAGAGATACGTATTCGAGCCATGAATCCACTTAGAAATTGTAGAGAGGGATTCGAGGTGCGAATCCAAGCTGTTACTAATTAGTGGGATTACCACTTTTAGTTTTGCTCAGCAATTGAGCTACGAATGTAGCTGTATTTTATCTGACACTTAAATCCTCCTCGAATCCAAAGGGATTCTTCTTATTGGAAAACAGAGTAGATTAAGAGCAACTGAATTAAGTGATGAAATTTTTGAGAATGAAATATGATAATAAGTGGGTGATGTGAACAAACTGCAAAGATGACTTATTAGTCGGCGGCAAACTTAACATATGTGAATTATGACTTTTAGACAGACAAGGGCAAAATTTAAGTTAAACTATACTTAAATAACTGAACATGCACTTAATATGGTACAACCGAACCACATATCCTCGGTTCTAATTAAATTTTAATCTGCAACAGTGTAAAATTTAGGATAATAATAACATATGTATTGGTTAGTATAATTAGTAAATTAATGAGAGCAGCAACAATCAACAAAAATTTACAGTGGAATGGAGGGACTTATGCTGGTTAGATTACATTACATGTAAGTCCTTGTCAGTTACGGTTAATCGTAAGTACAAAGCACAAATTATTGCACAATAGTGGTGCGTATCCCAAACAGATTAAATGACTATGATTTACTGCGAGGAAACCAAATGAATTTTAACAATTTAAAAACTAAACACGTTCACAAATAAATAGCAAATTTTAACAGAAAATCAGCATAATTGTACTGCAAATCCAGATTTACAATAGATAACTGCTAATTAAATAAATAAAAATTGAATTGCAATGAAGGAATAAGTTTTGAACAATATTTTACTTAGTTTTAAGTTTGGGTTTCTGCGTCAAAGACGCTCATGCTAATCTCCTTTGCATAGTCGTCGTATTCGTAACTCTCCGGAGACCAAGTTCCGACAGGGGGAGGTGCAAGAGGACTTACTACTGGGAGCTCGAATTCTGTTTCAGTTGCAGGAGGCTGTGACGCCTCTTCTTTGAGTATCGTTTCAATAACCGGATTTGCAGTCTTTTGTCTTTTGGAAGCAGGAGCACAGTTATCGCTAATAGAACAGACAGAATTCTTGAAACCAAAATAGTCTGGAGCTCGTCGATTCCTTTTGGTTTTCGATGTGGACGGCGAAGCAGTGGACGAGGTGACCGATGACGCAGCAATAGAGGATGCATTGGACGTATTTAAATTGGTTGAAGACTTGCTCGAGCGATTACTTCCCCGTTGTGGCTTCTTCGGTTTACGGGAAGACATGGCCTTCGAAATATTGCTATTGGCTGATGAAACTCCTGAGGCCGCATCAGACTGGGTAGGTCGATGGCGAATTTTGGTCTCCCCACGATACTTCAATTTAAGGTCCTTTGTGTGCTGGGCAATTTTTTCCTCCGTGGTTTTCTCATAGGGAAGAGGACGTCTTTGAGCGTATTGCCATAACTCTGTATTACGTTCAGCGTGAGTGCCGAAATTGGCAATATTGCTGTACCTCACACTTACCTCTGGAACTCCGGGTTCCTTAATAACAGTGGTCGTTTCAGAAGTTCGGAAAACCGTACTGCCTGGGGCCAATGTTTCCCATAGACAACGAAGATCTCTCTGGGACCTCTTAGACACCTTGCGTGCTAGTTTGATTTCCAGTGACTTTTCCGACCGTGGATTGTGTTTATTTAGTTTCTGATTCATATCGAATCTGGACACCAATTTGTTCGTGTCACCATCATAACGACGTCCTGCATCCACTTGTGCCTTTTGCATCGCCTCTTCGATGAGTATGTCACCGCGATCACCGGTCAACCATCCATTTTCATCAAGGTAGTCCTCCACTGGAACTGTATCTGCGTCTAAATAGTGGTGGAGAATGTTTTCATATGATAAATTTGATGACTTTGGTATTGTGCTAATATTACTTAGTGGTGTATTTGGCTTTCTTCAAAAATGTGCTTGGAAAGGTGTTACGATTGTTGTCTTTTGTTTGTATATACGCAATTGATATACTATTGACTTTATGGCTTCTTTAATTGTGAATTTGTTATTTCTACTATCTAATTTCATGCAGCTTAAGCGTCGTTCAATAGTTTGTATCAAACGCTCTACTAATCCAATAATTCTATGGTCATTAGCAGGAGCGGTGATTATGTTAATATTATGTTGTTTACAGAAATTCTTAACTTTATATTCTATTAAACAACGAGCTTGATCTAAGCTAATATTTCGGGGAACACCGTGTATTTGAATGTATTCATCTAAAAATTTAATTACCTTAGTCCTGTTAGTTTTATCAAGGACTTCTACAGTAGGATATTTTAAAAAAACGTTCAATGCATGCAAGAAAATGGATATCTTGATTTTTTTCATTTGTAATAGGGCCGCCAAAATCAATTTGTATTTCTTCAATGGGTTCTGAACAATTTAATAAAGGCTTCCAGTTTGAAGCCGGAACAACGGGTTTGAGATTCTTACCAATATCAGTACAAGGCTTGCACTGGGCAGCCTCGTTTAGAATTTCACGATGCATATACGGCCAAAATGCATATTGTGCCAGGGTTATCATACCCCAGCTGCCAGGGTGCGTGAGATGGAGACTCTTGAGTACGGCGTCTTGAATGGAGTGTGGAATTGCGTGCGAGTCCCTCCAGTATGAGAACAAATAAAGATTCACCTCTTTACACCGTTGTGGGTCGTTTTGCAAGATGCAATCTCGCACCTCTTTAAGGACCTCGTCCTTACTGGTGAGGACGGCCAGGAGCCAGGAATCCCTTAGTAAACAACTACGTTAAGTTGTTTTCGAATACTTCCTCCTTCGATAGTTCCAAATTGGGAGAGTTTTTGGCCGTCATTTGAAGAACGGGTGGAGTTCACAGCGGAGTTGGGGGTCGACTGGAATGTGACCGTGCTGTGGGTAGGGGTGGGTTTGTGGGTTTGACCTCGGGCTTGTCATATTGAATTGGAAGATTGAATGAATTTGAGTTGAGTTTGCTTGAGCTTTGAATTTCGGCTGGATTCGACTTGAGTGTGTGTTTGAATATTTGAATTAGAATGGATTTGAGCAGCGTTTGCAGAGTTCTTGAGAAGCAACTGAGTGGTATTACGATTAATGGCAGAAAGCAAATCGGAATAGTTTGTTGAGTGAGGATGTGAGGCACGTGTGGAATGTGTGTGATTGACGCTGCAAAGGTGCTCTGATTGACAGTTTTGCTGTGTGGTATTTACATAAATTGCTGCAATAGCGTCACAAATGCGGGTAATTGTTGCTACCGCAAACTCCTCATAATATTTGTTTGTATTTTTTGCTTTTTGATTTGGTTGGCGGGAAATATAATCTACCAGCCCCATTTTTGCGCCTGGAATGTGTTCAATAATAAAATCAAAGGTAAAAGACGATCTATCCAACGACTCTCATAAGATTTGTTGGACCGGTGTTCCTCCATATTTGATAGTAGTGCTCGATGATCTGTGATGGTTGTGAATGATTTGCAAAATAAATAGTATTTAAAATATTCAACGGACCACACAACTCCTAATAATTCTAATTCGTTAACACTGTAACGTTCCTCGTTTGAGTTGAGGAAACGAGACGCGAATGCAACTGTATGCCAACCCGTAGGTGAGCGTTGCTCTAATGCTGCTCCTAATCCCGCTCTAGATGCGTCGCATTTGATCGGCGTTTCCAAGTGTAGATTATAATGTGTATTTTCCGTTGCATTTGCGACTTTATTTTTAATTGATTGAAAGTGAGTTTCATGTTCATCATTCCAAACAAATTCTATGTTCTTTTTAGGTAATGGCCAAAGTTGGTGGCACAATTGTGATAGGTTAGGGATGAATTTTCCTATATAGTGAACAGAGCCTAAGAATGATCGTATTTGTTTTAAGTTGTTTGGTGATGGTAGTGATAAGATGGTCGCTGTTTTTGATTCAAGTGGTGCAATTCCTGACTGTGTAAATTTATGTCCTAACAATTCAATTTGGGTTTTAGCGAAGTGACATTTAGGTAAATTTATTCTTAAATTATCCTCATCTAATTTTTTTAAACATCTGTAGACTAACTTTAAGTAATCTTCTTTAGAACCTCGACTAACTACGATTATATCGTCCAAAAAGCAATAAATATTTTCAAGTCCGACTATTGTATAATCCATTATTTTTTGGACTGCCGCTGGCATATCAGTTAGTCCGTAGAAACCGGTAATAAAACGATAGGTACCAGTTCACTCACCACTAATAATATTAAAGTTGCAATGCCGAGCCCTTTCCGGATCTACATTAAGTTGACTGTATGCGTACTTCAAATCCAAAGTCGAAAAATATGCTGTCTCTTGTGAAGCCTGTGTATTTAAGTTTTGTTTAATCGTGTCAATCAAATTATCAATATTCGGCATTTGATATTTGTTTTTATGAATAGATTTATTCAAAATTTTGGAGTCTAAAGCCAGTTTAACTGTTTTATTTCTCTTTTCTGTGATAACTATTGGGAAAACGAAGTTTTTATCTGAACAACTGTTTAATTGTGTGATATGTTTATCGTCAAGTAGTTTTTTAAGTTCTGAATTAACTAGGGGTTAACTAATTGGGACTCGTCGTCCTTTTTGATGTGTAGGTGTAAACTGTTTGTGAAATGTGGACTTGACTGAACGTTTCAAAGATTTACCGACCCTTGTCATGAGACCTGGAAAATCAAAAACAATCTGTTTCTTGATTAAACATTGGTTTTGATCAATACTTGCGACTTGTTTCAACTGTGTATGAGAAAAGCCTAGCTTTGTGAAGAGATCTCGTCCAATGATGGGTCGATGACCATCTTCCACAACTGTTACATCAACGCCCGTGGCTATCCAGTCATTACATTTGATTGATGTATTAATCACACCAAAAATCTTGATTATATCATTAGAGAAAGTTTTCAAGTCATGTATCTCTGGTGACTGTACCCAATAGCTTTCTCTGCATGCTGACACCACCGCGTTTGCGAGACTTTTATTATTAATTGTGCACACGCTTCCCGAATCCACCAATGCTTTTATTGTCGTATTCCCGACACAAATGTCCAAATTCTCTGGTTCCACCTCTCCAGTGTCGCTTTTAACTGAAATCGTTGCCACACAATTATCACTATAGTCGTCATAATCCGAATCATAGTTTGCGTCGTATGTGGTCTGCTGCTTGAGTAGTCTGTCTATATTATTGACTTGTTCGGCCGCTGTTGTAGAGGTACCCACTGTGGCCGCCTCAGAAACAGAATCATCTACATTATTTACTCTTGGTTTTGGATTATAGAGGAGTTTAGGTTTGCGACAGACTTTTGCAAAATGGTTAACAATACCACAATTTTTACAATTCTTTCCACGGGCAGGGCAATTTTGTCTATGCGAAGCTGACCATCCATAGCCACAGTTTGGACAAATTGTAGGCTTGACGAATTGGTTTGTCGAAGGACGTGATCTATTCCATGATCCTTGTACGTTATTCAATGTCTTACTGGTAATTTCGTTTGCCGAAGTCTGAGCTGCGGTTCCAGATATTTTCAATTGATTTTTTATTCCCATTTCAATGTTCATGGCAACGTCTATTGCCTTCTTCGCTGTTCTTGTCTCCTTTAGCAACTCTCTTTGGATCTCTCCATCTTGCATGTTTGCTATGAGGACATCACGAATGATTGATTCCTCGTGGCTTCCTAAATCGCAATTCAAGGATAGTTCCCGAAGACAACCGTAGAATTTTTCCACAGGTTCTTCCTTCAGTTGTTTCCTGCTGAGGAAGGTATACCGATCGAAAGTGATGTTTTGTTGTTTAGTAAATACCCTATCTAGACTTTCCCAAAGATCCTTTGTTGTTACCCGATCAATCTGCATATTCGGTTCCTGAGAACCAAATATTCGTCAACCCTCCATCCACAGGCTGAGATACGTTAGGGAGACTGCTTTGTTATCACAATAATTCCAGGGTTTTTCACCGCACAATATACCTACGAGTTCTATTTTCTGACAACGATTTAGCCACGAGTTCTTCAATTGCTCGTTTCGGATTTTTTGATATCTTTCCCTCTGAGATGTGCTGTTTTCAACATTATCCTCGTATATAGGTTCAGGAGGTAGGATGACCTTGTTTGGGGAATCTTCGAGTAGAGTATCGATTGAAATACCCTCTTTTGCCATGATAGCCAACTTCAACATGATCTGCCAGCGGTCCCATCTCAAGGGTGGTTCTAGTGTTGGTTTCTCCCAAAAAGGTTCAATTCCAAGGAGTTTACGATTTTTGGCTGCTGACTGCGCCATGTGATATCCCTCACCGTAGAGATACGTATTTGAGCCACAAATCCACTTAGCAATTGTAGAGTGGGATTCGAGGTAAGAATCCAAGCTGTTACTAATTAGTGGGATTACCACTTTCAGTTTTGCTTAGCAATTGAGCTACGAATGTAGCTGTATTTTATCTGACGTGGAAATCCTCCTCGAATCCAATGGGATTCTTCTTATTGGAAAACAGAATAGATTAAGAGCAACTGAATTAAGTGATGACATTTTTGAGAATGAAATATGATAATAAGTGGGTAATGTGAACAAACTGCAAAGATGACTTATAGTCGGCGGCAAACTTAACATATGTGAATTATGACTTTTAGACAGACAAGGGCAAATTTAAAGTGAAATTATACTTAAATAACTGAACATGAACTTAAAATGGTACAACCGTACCACACCCGTCATAGACGTTTAAGCGATTTTGATAGGGGCTGATACTACGTGTATTGTAACCGGTAGAAAATTTGATACACACCGTGCAGCACTAATCCAACGCTCTGACACGGCTCTTAGAGCCTAGCATTTTCCATTAAAAAGAAGGAGTTTCATATTAAATGTATGCTTGAACAGATTTCAATTAAATATATGCTTGAACAATGGCATCAAGGAATCAAAAAGTTAACTCTACTATGACATGTGCCGCCAATGCAAGAAAGGAGTCAAAGAAGATGATTTGTCTGCGAATGGGTGCGGAAGCTGTCAACTTTGGTTCCATGGTACCTGTGCTCACCTCTCCGAGGAAGAGGTTAAATGGCCTGGAGCTAAAAGCGATTGTGAGTGGCTGTGTGACTCCTGTGTCAAGCAGAATGACAACATCTTCCTTTCCTCAAAAACCCAAGCTAAGTTGAATGGCATATTTGATTCTTTAAGTAACAAGTTTACGTCATCAATTGCAGATTTAATTCCTAAAGCTGTTAAAGAGTCTATTACTAGTAATTCATACGATGACGTCAAGAAAGGTGTTAATGACACCTTGCCATTCTACGCTGACATTTGTTCAGGTCGCTCGAACGCCCAAAACAAAAATCTTGATCTGCAGTTTATTATAAATGATGTTACTGAATCTGAAAACTCGTATTTGAAGCAAATCGAGAATGACAAGACAAAAGTAAAAACATAATATCGCATAGGGGGTTATCTTACGACGGCAATGTCAGACGACTTGGCAAAAAAGTCAATCCTCTAAACAAACAAAGACGATACTGCCGTTCTATTCTTGTCACAACTTCCAATCCCCTTTTCCTCCAAAATTGCTTTGCTAAAAGTCACTACCTGCGAAATTTTGGAAAACCGGTGTACATAAAGAATTTTCTGACATCCAGTGAAAAACAGATGGAGAAAGATGTCCTCGGGAAACTTTTCCCATATGATTCATCAGAAGGGAAAAATAAAGCAGACCTTTGGATAAAGAAGTTGGAACTTTTTATCAAGGGCGCGAAGTCGATTTGAGCAGTAATTGACTAACACTAGCCAACTGCTTGCCTCTCAATTGTCATTCAGTTTGCAGCTTGTCTAAAGGCCAAGCATTGATTAGAATGATGGCAACAGCATCAATTTTTCTAATATTTTTAACTGAAACATGGCTCTGCGAAAACATTTATGATTCAGAAATTTTACTCGGATTCTAATTCAATGTTGTGGCACGTTCCGATGGCAGCAAATTGGAACATGTAGGTGTTCTCATTGCTGCTTTTAATTGCCTCCAAAACAAACAATTGATGTTAAATTACTACAATATCCTTTCTCTGTTGTGTGTGGCCTTCTAGATACTATACCGTCGTTTTTCATTTTGATATACAAACCCCCAGTCGGATCTTCATCTCACTTCGACATCGAATTGCTCAATGATGGCCTAAATAAACAATTAGCGAAAATCAATTGTTTAGTCAGCAACTATTCGTCTACGATAAAAATTAATATTTATGTACAATCAATGGTACAATGGTGATTTTAATCTTTCCGGCATCAATTTGGAAACACTTACGTCGATTAACTCACAGGAAGTTAAGTTTTTAGATTTACTTGACGAAATTATTTTGAATCAATTTGATAGCGGTTCTACTAACAACGATCACAACACGTTGGACTTTATCTTGTCCAATGTGGATCAATTACCTGTATCTATTGGAACCAAAATTTTTTCCGATCATTACCCGACCTCCTTTTCTTGTAACTTCGATCGGATTGACGCTAATATTAAATCAGGTTTTTCAAGCTCGTCATTTATTGCTCAAGCGTTCAACTTTTATCTTTCTGACTTATTCAAAATTCTAGATTTCACCGATATCAAGACATTGGACTATCCTGAGCACTGGTATTCTTATCTGCGGGAAGTTTTTAGTCAATGTGTTAAAATGAATAAAGATAAGCGACGTAAGGCGTCAATGTTTTTTTCCTCGCACACAATGCATCTCACGAACCAGAAGGAGACTAACCTCCGTAAGCTTACAAAAAACCGGACACTCTTGCTCTCACTGAAACAAAAAGAATTTAAAACATCTCTTAACGAGTCGGTTGAATTGGACAAACAAATTTTCATTAAAATAATCATTTTTTCATGTTCTTCTCCTTCTTTTAGGCTGCTGCAAACAATTGGCTTCAGTAAGTCTTTGCCTTCTGTTATGTTTTATAGTGGAGTGTCCCTGTCCTCTATCTCTGAGATCACAAATGGTTTTAATACTTTCTTTGGTTCCGTTTTTTTGTCTCAAAATTAAACACGATATGCCATTATCTTATGAATTTTTGTCAGAGTTGCTTAGAGACACCATAACGTTTTCTGAAACATAGATAAGAAGCCTATTATTGCGCTGTGATGATTCGAGCTCTATGGGTGCCGATAATATTCCCATATTCATTTTTCGTGAGTGTATGATTATTTTTTCTCCAACAATTCAACAACTCTTTCACTGGTTTACCAAAAATTTAACTTGGATTTCTTTTTGGAAGATATCGTATATTACGCCCTCACATAAAACAAGACCACTGAAATTGAAATCGTCCAAAAAGTATTTTATTTAAACTTTTGTTGGTATTCGATCGTATTTCGTTTTATTTTATTTATCCAAAGGCGAAATTTTTAATTCGCAAACAGCAACACGCATTCATGAAATTAAGGAGCACTGTAACTTAAATGATTGATTAATTAGATAAGGTTTATAAGTCTCAAGACAATAGCTCGCCTTCACTTTTTTTTATTTTGACATCAGGAAGGCCTTCGACTTTGTTCCTCCTCATCTATTGCTGTCTAAACTTCAATTTCTCTGCTTCTGTCCTAGTTTTATGGTACTTTCCGAGTTTTACCTTTCTTATCGGTTAAAGTGCATCAAAGTGAATGACACTTTCTCTCCGTTCTGGAATGTGACATCTGGTGTACCACAAGGCAGCGACCTCGGACCACTTCTTTTTCTGTTACTTATCAATGATATGCCAAATGTAACCTCCTATGGATAGTGTTTTCTGTACAGCGAGGATTTTAAAATTTTCACCTGCTGCGAGTCACATTTTATACAACAAGACCTGAATGCCTTACATCAGTGGTCAATTTTAAATTGCTTGAGTTTTCATCCGTATAAATGTAAAATTATACCTTTCAATTTTGAATGTTCGCAAGTATTAATACTTGGTGAGACAGCACTGGATTACACTGACTATATTGAAGAACTTGGCTTCATATCAAGTAACTTGAGCAGGCAGCGTCATATTGATACAAAGTCAGCTAAATGAAAAAAATTTTCTATTTCATAAAACGAAACGTACCTTTCACGATCTCAGCAAAGAGGTAACTTTTATTGTTGCAAAACCCGGTCCTCTCCATCCTTCTTTACGGTTATTCTGTATGGGCAATTCATTAACGTATGTGTGCTAGCTGCAGAGTTTTCAGATGGATTATTTCTTATCGCAATTATGTTTCTTCATTTCAGGGATTTTCTTTTTTACCATTTTGCTACCAGAAGACAGAGTCGGATATGGTGTTGTTTTCGAAAAAGATCAATAAACAAACGGAAGTTGAGAGTGAAGTACAAAATAGATTTTTAAACACAAGGTCATCAACTCTTTGACTATTTAGTGTGCCTAAAACGCAGAAGTGTTGCTTTGAAGATAACTTTTTTGTCGGGGCCACCATATGTTCAAGTGAACTGCTAAAGCAGAATTTTATAAGTTGGATATGCCGCTGGGCAAATTTCGTACTAATCTACATACTTTTCTAGTTGAAAAACACACTCATTTTAACGTCGATATAGAAGAGAACATTATTTTTGCGCTGTGATGATTCGAGCTCTATGGGTGCCGATAATACCCCCTCATTCATTCTTCGTGAGTGTATGACTTTTTTTTCTCCAACAATTCAACAACTCTTTTACTGGTTTACCAAAAACCTCACTTCGCCTTCTTTATGGAAGATATCGTATATTACGCTCTCACATAAAACAGGACCACTGAAATTGATTAAAAACTATCGTCCAAAAAGTATTTTATTTAAACTTTCGTTGGTATTCGATCGTATTTCGTTTTATTTTATTTATACAAAGGCGAAATTTTTAATTCGCAAACAGCAACACGGATTCATGAAAGTAAGGAGCACTGTAACTCAAATGATTCATTACTTAGATAAGGTTTATAAATCTCAAGACAATAGCTCGCCTTCACTTTTTTTGTTTTGACATCAGGAAGGCCTTTGACTTTGTTCCTCCTCATCTATTACTGTCTAAACTTCAATTTCTCGGCTTCTGTCCTAGTTTTATGGTACTTTCCGAGTCTTACCTTTCTTATCGCTTAAAGTGCATCAAAGTGAATGACACTTTCTCTCCGTTATGGAATGTGACACCTGGTGTAGCACAAGGCAGCGACCTCGGACCACTTCTTTTTCTGTTATTTATCAATGATATGCCAAATGTAACCTCACATGGATAGTGTTTTCTGTACAGTGAGGATTTTAAAATTTTCACCTGCTGCGAATCACAATTTATACAACAAGACCTGAATGCTTTACATCAGTGGTCAATTTTAAATTGCTTGAGTTTTCATCCGTATAAATGTAAAATTATACCTTTCAATTTTGAATGTTCGCAAGTATTAAAACTTGGTGAGAGAGCACTGGATTACACTGAATATATTGAAGAATTTGGCTTCATATCAAGTAACTTGAGCAGGCAGCGTCATATGGATACAAAATCAACTAAATGCAAAAAAGTTTTCTATTTCATAAAACGAAACGTACCTTTCACGATCTCAGCAAAGAGGAAACTTTTATTGTTGCAAAACCCCGTCCTCTCCATCCCTCCTTACGGTTATTCTGTATGGCACAATTCATTAACGTATATGCGCTAGCTGGAGAGTTTTCAGATGGATTATTTGTTATCGCAATTATGTTTCTTCATTTCAGGGACTTTCTTTCTTACCATTTTGCTACCAGAAGACAGAGTCGGATATGGTGTTGTTTTCGAAAAAAATCAATAAACAAGCGGAAGTTGAGAGTGAAGTACAAAATAGATTTTTTAACACAAGGTCATCAACTCTTTGACTATTTAGCGTGCCTAAAACGCAGAAGTTTTGCTCTCAAGATAACATTTTTGTCGGGGCCACCATATGTCCTAGTGAACTGCTAAAGCAGAATTTTAAAAGTTGGATATGCCCCTGGGCATATTTCGTACTAATCTACATATTTTTCTAGTTGAAAAACACACTCATTTTAACGTCGATATAGAAGAGAACATTATTTTTGCGCTGTGATGATTCGAGCTCTATGGGTGCCGATAACAGCCCTTCATTCATTCTTCGTGAGTGTATGACTATTTTTTCTACAACAATTCAACAACTCGTTTACTGGTTTACCAAAAACCTAACTTGGCCTTCTTTTTGGAAGATATCGTATATTACGCCCTCACATAAAACAAGACCACTGAAATTGAAATCGTCCAAAAAGTATTTTATTTAAACTTTTGTTGGTATTCGATCGTATTTCGTTTTATTTTATTTATCCAAAGGCGAAATTTTTAATTCGCAAACAGCAACACGCATTCATGAAATTAAGGAGCACTGTAACTTAAATTATTGATTAATTAGATAAGGTTTATAAGTCTCAAGACAACAGCTCTCCTTCCCTTTTTTATTTTGACATCAGGAAGGCCTTTGACTTTGTTCCTCCTCATCTATTGCTGTCTAAACTTCAATTTCTCGGCTTCTGTCCTAGTTTTATGGTACTTTCCGAGTCTTACCTTTCTTATCGCTTAAAGTGCATCAAAGTGAATGACACTTTCTCTCCGTTCTGGAATGTGACATCTGGTGTACCACAAAGCAGCGACTTCGGACCACTTCTTTTTCTGTTATTTATCAATGATATGCCAAATATAATCTCACATGGATAGTCTTTTCTGTACAGTGAGGATTTAAAAATTTTCACATGCTGCGAGTCACAATTTATACAACAAGGCCTGAATGCCTTACATCAGTGGTCAGTTTTAAATTGCTTTAGTTTTCATCCGTCTAAATGTAAAACAATACCTTTCAATTTTGAATGTTCGCAAGTATTAAAACTTGGTGAGACAGCACTGGATTACACTAACTATATTGAAGAACTTGGCTTCATATCAAGTAACTTGAGCTGGCAGCGTCATATTGATACAAAATCATCTAAGTGCAAAAAGATTTTTTCATTTCATAAAATGAAATGTGCCTTTCACGATCTCAGCAAAGAGGAAACTTTTATTGTTGCAAAACTTCGTCCTCTCCATCCTTCTTTACGGTTATTCTGTATGGCACAATTCATAAACGTATATGCGCAAGCTGAAGAGTTGTCAGATGGATTATTTCTTATCGCCATTATGTTTTTTCATTTCAGGGACTTTCGTTCTTACCTTTTTGCTACTAGAAGACAGAGTCGGATATGGTGTTTTTTTCGAAAAAGATCAATAAACAAGCAGAAGTTGAGAGTGAAGTACAAAATAGATTTTTTAACACAAGGTCATCAACTCTTTGACTATTTAGCGTGCCTAAAACGCAGAAGTATTGCTCTGAAAATAACTTTTTTGTCGGGGCCACGATATGTGCAAATGAACTGCTAAAGCAGAATTTTATAAGTTGGATATGCCGCTGGGCATATTTCGTACTAATCTACATATTTTTCTAATTGAAAAACACACTCAGTTTAACGTCGATATAGAAGAGAACATTTTTTTGCGTTGTGATGATTCGAGCTCCATGGATGCCGATAATATGCCCTCATTCATTCTTCGTGAGTGTATGACTATTTTTTCTCCAACAATTCAACAACTCTTTTACTGGTTTACCAAAAACCTAACTTGGCCTTCTTTATGGAAGATATCGTACATTACGCCCTCACATAAAACAGGACCACTGAAATTGATTAAAAACTATCGTCCAAAAAGTATTTTATTTAAACTTTCGTTGGTAATAGATCGTATTTCGTTTTATTTTATTTATCCAAAGGCGAAATTTTTAATTCGCAAACAGCAACACGGATTCATGAAATTAAGGAGCACTGTAACTTAAATGATTGAATAATTAGATAAGGTTTATAAGTCTCAAGACAATAGCTCCCCTTCCCTTTTTTTATTTAGACATCAGGAAGGCCTTTGACTTTTTTCCTCCTCATCTATTGCTGTCTAAACTTCAATTTCTCGGCTTCTGTCCTAGTTTTATGGTACTTTCCGAGTCTTACCTTTCTTATCGCTTAAAGTTCATCAAAGTGAATGACACTTTCTCTCCGTTCTGGAATGTGACATCTGGTGTACCACAAGGCAGCGACCTCGGACCACTTCTTTTTCTGTTATTTATCAATGATATGCCAAATGTAACCTCACATGGATAGTGTTTTCTGTACAGCGAGGATTTTAAAATTTTAACCTGCTGCGAGTCACAATTTATCCAACAAGACCTGAATGCCTTACATCAGTGGTCAATTTTAAAT